>NC_141699.1:1083249465-1083529465 GCF_964263255.1 Lissotriton vulgaris | reverse complement strand
GTTTCTTGCTTTTGAAACATTCACTGAGTAAGTGAAATACTGAAATAGGAAACACGGATGAAAGGCATCTTTGCTTTGTGAAATATCGAATAGTAGTGTTATTTAACCTCTCCCACATGGTGAGAGATTCCTCAGCCTAGTCTCTAAACATCTTGCAGTTGTTTGAGAAACTTAACACAGGCCTGAGAGTGAGAAAGACTCAGTGTGAGCAAGAGATCATTGCCCTCGTGGCATCCGACTCGCTCCACTTTGCTTCTCTCTGGTTGTGTCTCATGTTCATCTTGAGATGTGCCGCACATGTCTTTCTCACCAATATTTTCTCTCATTGTTTATATATGTCTCTCTCTCTCTCTCTCTTTGTTTCTTTCTCTTTTTCAACTGTAGCCTTCATTGGTTACATTGGACCAATATACTTAGCTAAAGTGTAGGATATGCAGAGATGAACATACATTCTATTTTTATTTAACAGTATATGCACACTATTTAAATCCATAAATACCAAGTTTCATTTATCACTATGTAAATATTTTATGTTGCTATTAGTGAACATTAAAACTAAGCTGCCAGTTCAAAAGCTGGCGGAGACCGCCACTGGCAAAAAGTGTCCATTAACAACTTCCACCCACAGTACACTGTTTGTTGAAAGACTGAAAGATGTGCACAATGTGTGAATTCAAATGGTTGCCAAGTAATAACTAGTCCCAGTGCTGAGGGCTGAGACATGCAAAATGATTCTGAAAAGCAGATTTTGGTAGCAGTGTCATAACTAGTGGTGCGTCGCAGCCAGCAATAATGTACACCTCATTTTAGACAGAATTCACCCCAAATACCCGCATTCTGTATAAAAGGGTAACATTAGGTTTTATGTTTAGCTTGTATTAAACTTGACGCAGAAGTGTATACTAGTAAATGGAGTCCAAGGGGAAGCACAGATATCGGCAAGACTCTTCAGAGGCAACCAAAGAAGGAAGACTCTGGAGAGAAAACCATCCAAATGTATCATATTAATTTAAAAATAATATTGAAGGTTTTAGCAAATAGTTCCTAAGCAGAAAGATAAATGTATAATACGGAGGAGTCTGACAAGCTTTTATAAAACTGAAAAGTAGTTAAGAGTAGCGGTATGCAAAATTCACACAATTTGCTTTCGCGTCATTACGTGGAACTTTGCGAAAAATATGCAAAATTATGTATAATTATGAGGAAGGCAAATCCATCATTTAGCACTATATTTTAGTACATTTTTGAGGCGAGGACTCATCTCGAGGAACTAAATTGTGCAAAAAACACAAATGGAACGTGCAACGGCAACTAAACATTCCTGTTGTTTGTGTTATTCTGCGTGCTCGTGATAAAATGTTGGTACGAACGGCATGTAATTAGACGGTGTTGTGTACAGTTGTAATTTTAAGAGTTTTACATAACACAAAATTGTTGAAATTATGCAAATTACGCAGGTGTATTTTAAATTTCACCCGGGGCAAGTCTAGAAGAGAACTGGAAAGAAGCAGGGCTCAGTTGAGAAAAGCATGAAACTGTCTTAAGACATTCCCCAAGGATCCCCTGAGTGGTGGTAAAAAGGAAACCATATAAAAATCCTCAATTAGGGTAGAGAAAACAATAGGACATAGCAGACTAGAAAAAGAGGGAGAAATCCCCACTTTTAGCCATTTCAAGCAAAAGCTGTGAATATTGTCATAACACAGAAGCAGTGCCCTTTTAAACATTACTTTATCCGCCAGACACAGACAACTCCCAAACATGTTCTACATTTGCCCTGATTGTGTCCTGTATGTGTTAGGTACAGATGTTGATGCACTAACAGGATAGTACAACTCAATGGGCCAAACAACTGTAGGAATAAAATGAGATATAAAATGGGTAACACACACCCACTGTGGGCTGGCGTAGATATTTGCCTATTTACGCTTTGCAATAAAGTTACAATAGTTGAATCACATTTTTTAAAATAAAATTAACTGGAGGTGAATATATAAAATTAAGCAGCTGAAAGGTATGCTAAAATCTCAGAATTAAAGCTCTTTGTGGAAATTATATTTAGTCATTTGAATCACTGGGGAACGAGGAAGGAGTCTGTGGCAAAGATCCTTTTGGTGGGATGACAGTGGTCATTATAAAAGCATTGGAAGGTAGTCGCTTCTGCCAGCTGCAAAACAAATGAAAAATAAAAAGATAATATGCTTGAGCATGTTACTTTAGGGTGTATCCTTTTTAACACCATCTTGCAATGGATAGTTCTCTGCTCTTTCCTGTCACTGGTCTCTGCCACAGATTCATTTAAGGCACTCAAGCATTAGGATATGTGAAATCTCACCAAATTTTCTTTCTTTACTCACAGCAAGAAGAACATCTACCGGACGGTTGCCGTGTCCTTCGTACTGGCGGTCACCATCACTGTCCTGCAGATGGGTTCCTCTTCCGATGAACAGGAGAAGACCGTCTTCATCGACGATACGGTGCAAGCCCAGAAGAGGAATGCACATCCAAACAGCTTCTGGAACCCCAACACGGATACAACAGGCACGGAAATGCCACCGGTGACAGAGCAGCAAGTCCAGGCTTGGGATGTGACAACAATCAACTGCACCGCCAACGCCAACCTCACAAAGTTGGACTGGTTCAAGACGCTAGAGCCAAATTTCCAGCAGTTTATCCTTTACCGGCACTGCAGGTATTTCCCGATACTTATCAACCATCCAGAGAAATGCAGCGGGAAAATCGATCTGCTGATTGTGGTGAAGTCCATCATCACACAGCACGACCGAAGGGAAGCCATCCGGAAAACCTGGGGCAAGAATGAGGTAATCGGTGGGAAAACTGTGAAGACACTCTTCCTCCTGGGGAAGGCCTCAAAAGAAGAGGAGCAAGCCAATTACCAGAAGCTCCTACATTATGAAAATTTAATCTATGGGGATATCCTCCAGTGGGACTTCCTTGACACCTTTTTCAACTTGACTTTGAAGGAAGTGCACTTTCTGAAATGGCTCTCCATTTATTGCCAAGATGTACGCTACATCTTCAAAGGGGACGATGATGTTTATGTCAGCCCTACCAACGTCCTAGAATACTTAGATGGGAATTTGGTCCAAGACCTCTTTGTTGGTGACGTCCTCTATAAAGCCCGGCCCATTCGGAATAAAGGCAACAAGTACTACATCCCTAATGCTCTCTACCAAAATAACCTATATCCACCCTATGCTGGCGGTGGTGGGTTTTTGATGGACGGGCCCTTGGCCAAACGGTTATATAAGGCTTCAGAGGGCCTGGAGCTTTACCCAATTGATGATGTGTTTTTAGGGATGTGTCTCGAGGTTCTAAAGGTGAATCCCATTTTCCACGATGGCTTTAAGACATTTGGCATCGCGCGGAATAAGAACAGCAAGATGAACAAGGAGCCATGTTTCTTCCGGGCCATGATGGTGGTCCATAAACTTCTCCCAGTTGAGCTTCTGGAAATGTGGGATTTAGTAAAAAGTAACTTAACCTGTTCTAGGAAACTCTCAATTCAGTAGCTGCTGATGGAAGAGGACAGTATTGTTAATGTGCTTTCAGACAGGGGTTTGGGGAATTCATACTTGTTGGAGATTTTTCTGATATCAACAGAGGATTTTGTTCCTGGATCCTTCACGTAAATCCCTCTTTTTTTCTTCAGTTTTTGTTGATTCCGGGCTTGTGGTCAGCGATTTGCAACAAGAAGTTGGATCCGCTTACAGCACAGTGGAAGAAATGGAACAAATTCACCACAGTGAAATGTATTGTTAACTATAGTAACTCACTTTTCAAGTTAGCAAGAGATGTCTGAAGAACTGGAGATTTGCCCCAATTTTTTTTTACTGCAGCACGGTCCCCGGACTGGTTTGGGGGCCAAAAAAAAGGTTTTTTTGGTTAAAAAAAAAATAAGGGATGGCTACTGAAGTAGAAAAATAGCCGTAACTTAAAATTAGTTACCAATTTGACTGTGGATATCAGCACACCTGTCACTTTTGAGCAAAACAAAATCTAATTTTTGCTTTTTTAAAGAAAAAAAGATATATTTTTGTAAAAGGAGATCCTTAATTTTACATGTATTTAACTTTATTTAAGAAAAAAAACAAAAAAAAAGTAAGGGTGTAAAACACACCAGCCGGTTTTGAAGGACTATTTTTTTATGACTCTGCATGTTTACATGGACCAGTGTGCTCACGGATTGCCACAGAACTCTGTTAAATTGTAAACACACGGGTGATTGCCGCCTGGTGCGGGTACGAATGCGCTTGTTTGTTTTTTCTTGAAAGCTGGGTACTGAAGCGCTGTAGATGTTTATTGACCGTGTATTTGACCTATCATGTATGTGAAATGACTCTGCTGCCTTGCACTGGGCAGGTATGAAGAAGGTGGGTGTCATAGGGGTTTCCCAAGTGGTGGTTGAAATGCCAGCCCCTCCCCCACCCCCACCACAACTGCTATAACAGTTCAGAACCTTATGAAGTCAATTTATTGCCAATATTCTATTAAATCATCCTTAGAGAGAAAGATTGTCACTTAGATTTTGGATAAATGTGAATAGAGACCAGAATGAAGGCCTGGAGCACTTGGTACCCCGCATCTTCAAACCCGCCACAAATCCCGCTCCAGGAATCCCATACTCTATGGGATTTTTCTGAGGCCCAAATTGTTGCAAATCTAAATCCCAGAGAGCTATGGTCTCTGCCCTTCTTTCTGTTCCTCTGCTCCCTATACTGAGCACATATTAAATGGAACAACAGGATCTGGGAAAGAAGGGCAGTTGGGAAATGCTGATAGCAGCGCGCCAAGAATGACGGCGCACGCGAGTTGGAGGAAATGCACCCTGACCTCTTTTCCTTCCTGTCTCCTCTTTTCCTTTCGCTTTTTTCTCCTTTGGCATGGCTCTATTGGGGAACCAGTTGTGAAAGAGTGTGTTGTGTGCGTGCTCCAGAACCTTCTGTGCCAGCACGCGTGTGTAACGTCTCTAACAGCACAAAAGAGCTCAGTCAGCAAGATTCGAAATGTCTTCGTCCCCACATGACCTCCAGAGAGATGTTGAGATTCTGACTGCAACTCTAGACTCCAGAATTAAATCTGGAATGCTCTTCCTGGTTGGGCCTGGTGGCTTAGTGGACTAATGTGTCCACAGTAGGGGCCTGGGATTTCCGCACTACATGGAGCACGAGAAGATCTAAAAAAAGGGCAGAGTTTTTCTCTCGCTGGCGCTCGCCAACTTAACGCTAGGCCACCTCCCAGCGAGATTTCTCAATGCGTACGGTCGTGGATGGCCACTAACCCTCGCGTTGAGAAACCTTCCGTTCTCGTTGAGGAAGCTGCCTCTTGAGTAGAACTTCTACTTGAGCGTCAGAAAGAAGCAGCGCCCTCTTGCGCTGTGTGTGGCGCTGTTCGTACTGATTTTACAGCGTGGGACAAACGGGGAACTCCGCTATGAAGACAAGTAGACCTGATCTCTGATTGGCTGATCCAGGGATGTATCGTTTGCTCCATTCAAGATGGCCGCCCAAATTGGACGCCAGATATAGAACACTCAAAGGCAAATTCAAATTAAGTATCAGAAAAATAGTGGGAGTCTAGGTTCAGCATTCTGGCACCCACATGTGAGGGAAGTATTCATATGCATAAGGCTTGCATATATGTGACACCTACAGGGTTAACGTGTGGCGCACCTCGCATAGAGATGCCCACCAAACTCACCAGCACGTTCCTGCAAAGCCACAGAACCTTATTTAGACATTTTCAGGTGCTCTGGTTTTCAGTTTAAATCCATAAACAAATATAAATGGAGCCAAGTTTAGGTTCACAGCTAAAACTGTAAAAATCAACATGTACCATTTTGCAGGAGAGACGCCACATCCGGCCCTGGCCACATCTCAATATATATATATATTTTAATCATTTTAAAATTGAGGTTTAAGTATGATAATCAACTATTATAATGCTGTGATTTAAAAATAATGTGGCGTTTTACATTTCTTGTTTATTTTTTTACATACATTTTATTTTACACATTTCACTAGCTTTTGTGTCTAATTTGGGGATTTTTATTTATCCAGCGAGAAAATTGGATTATTTTCTGAACTAGAAAAGCCTTTAACACCAGAAAATGCTGGCTTGGAGGGACCACCATAGCAAATATATGAAGGAGGAATTTGCCTCCATTTTTGTGTCTGCCTTCCCAGAATCCTTTGTTCTACTGGAGACCGGAAGAAGGGTAGAGAGACACCTGATTGGTCCATTTGTGTCCCTCTGCTCTGCTGAGTGTAAAGTTGAATTTGTGAAGGATGGGTGACGTGGTACGTGAGATGCACGTGTGCGCGTGGTTTCTATTCTCTTTTCTCTGTCTTCAAAGTCTAAGAAAGTTGGTTAAAACATTTAGCACCCCTTTATGTACATGCCTTTTTTGACATGGAGTGTAGAGTGAAGTTATACATTCTTCTGCACGAAATGATGAGTAGGATGTGGGTGGAGCCTCTCACAAAATGATTGTCCTGCACGCCCCCCCCCCTCCCTAGAGAATGCACCTCTTGTGTTCATTCATCAGGAGAAATGGGAACCGGAAATAAAGTTATGACTCTGGGCCTGCTCACAGGTGGTTGGGTTCAGGTAAATGTGATTAAAATAATTGTGTGACTTACATAGAAAAAAGATGGCCCTATACTAGTTCTGTTGAAGGTTAGTTTTTTGCTGGAATAATTTTGCATTTGTTGGGGTGTGATATGTTACTGTGAAATGTTTAATTTATTATGGGCATTTAAATGTGAGGGGATGGGAATTTGCGAACAGCCACACCTGTTCCGCCTTTGCTATCCCTCGCACATCCGTTGCTACCCCCAGCCCACAGGGGTCGTGAAGAAAGGGGCAGAAGCAGAGAGGGGGAGGCACTGGGGGCTTGTCTACTTTCAGATGTCTTTGGGGAAGCACGCAGTCTCACAATGTCAGTGAGTCTGATGCTGATTGGGTAAGAAGGTTAGGGCGTCAGCCAATCCACCCCCTTTTCGTAAAACTATCCGTGGGATGAAATTATGGGCGTCTGAGTTAATCGGTGGTAGGTGAAGGCCAATGAGAAGCCGCTAGGGCTGAGGCATAGTTTCTAGCATTTCAGGCAGAAATCCATCACGCAACTTCACATGCATTTCTTGGCCTCTCTGCTGAGACTGCAAACAAGATCATCACATGTCTTCTTGTTAGGGAGTGCACTAGCAGTCAACGTGGGTTGCACCACCAGCTCGTTTCACAAAGACCTCCAAATAAATGACTCGATGGTCATGAATTGTTAGTTTCACACTTGAATAAAAGTTGATCTGGGGACTCCGAGGCTGCTGCTTCTTCCGATTGCTGCCTTGTCTTTCGGACTCCACACCTCTGCAGCAAACTTAGGCCTGGACACGCTCTGTGCCATCCAGTTTAACCCTAGTGCATGATGGGAAACAGGAAAACTCTCTACAGGCAGGTCCTGTCACAAAGAGCTAGGTTTCAGAGTACTGTCCAGCGTCGCATTTGATCTGCAGAGTGTTAACGTCTCCCTCTTACACCCCCAAACCCCCAAACCCTCCCAGACTTCAACAGAACCTCAAACTTGCTTAGCAATACAAATGCTCCTTTATTACCAATCGAGCAGTTATCTCACTGAGTGGAACTTGTACCACGAGAGAGTCCTGAGTTTTGTGTCTTGATATTCTGAGGATGGCCTGGCCTTGAAAATGTCCCAGCTCTGCTCCAGAACCTTTGTGTGATCTTAGACAACGTTTAGTTTGCAGCGATTTAGGAACAGCGGGGGTTCAACTCTAATAATAAAATCCAGATGGGGGGGGGTATTTATTCTATAGGTGCCAATTTCTATGTACTGTGAAGACACTCGATTGATGTGAATTCTATAATATCCATGGTGGGAATTCCTGTTGACCATTTGCAAATGGTTTCTAATTGTGGTTGTTCTGGCATATGGGTACAAGGCTATTCGTGCCCACCAGGAAAAGAGAAATTATGCAAGTTACAAAAATATGTCCTCTGCAACCAAAAGACATCAACAGGAACTAACAGCAGCTCCATGGAGCAACAGGAATGTAAATCAAAGCAGGTGATTTAATGATCCCAAATCCTCATACCACCTCTGGACCAGTAGGAACCATTTGCAACTGGTCAACTGGAATTTGCACGTGAATTGTGCTCACTTCTGAGGGTGTTGGCTGGGTTGGTGGCGGGTCAGTAGTTCCTTATAAATAATAGATGAAGAGGCCTCGCCAGCCACTGGTGAGTTCTGATGTTGGTTTACTCAGCCCACTAGGGCACTGACGGATGTATTTACTCATGTTAACCGTGATTGGTTAGAATTGCTGAATCAGTGTCAGGGCTCTTGTGATTTGTACTGTGTGGGCCCGATTCACAGAATTAACTTAAGACAAAATCCTAAACTTACTACCATTTTGGTATTCACAGAAGGCACTTACTCATTTCGGTATTCACAGAAGGCACTTACTCATTTCGGTATTCACAGAAGTTAGGAGTCCTAACTTTAGGACTCCTAAGCTGAGAAAAATCCTAACTTTAAGACTTTCGGTATTTACAGAAGGCATTTAGGAGTCTTAAAGTTAGGACTCCTAACTTCTGTGAATACCGGAATGAGTAAGTGCCTTCGGTGAATACCAAAATGAGTAAGTGCCTTCTGTGAATACCAAAATGGTAGTAAGTTTAGGATTTTGTCTTAAGTTAGTTCTGCGAATCGGGCCCTCTGTGCTTCCACCATCACAGTGTGAACACCACATGTCAGTGTAAACGTGCCTTCCGGGTCCTTGGTACCATGTCTGTTTCTCGACCTCATGATGTAGGTGATGGGCCGAGGAAGATGCCCCCAGCGGTCATGAAGGTACCAGTAAGTAATCAAACCATGAAGGACAAGCATCGAGAGGTGACCTTGTCTGATGCCCTTCGGGAAGACCAGAGCAGTGCCTAAGGGCATCGTATAACCCAGGGATTGTATATAAATAAATACAAATGCAGTCACTGTCAATATATTTATAGTATCTGCTGCACATCTGTAAATACTGTACATAGGCGAATACATTTATATATATATATATTGGTGGCCTGTTCAGATCAATCAAGTCTTTACCACAAATTGGAACTGTACAAATAAATGTGGTCTAATCCTACAGTTTTTAGTTTCGGAATAAAATTCTTGAGAAAATCACCAAGAGTGCCTCCTTGTTTTAAGTCAAAACTGTGAGCTGTAAATAAATGTATACAGATATAAATGATATGTGCAGTACAGGGTGTTTGGTGAGTGGTCACAGGATGTCCACATGAATCCATGTGTCAAGAAAAAGTGTAAAACTAACACAGCTGTCCAATTTCCTAGGTCCATGCTTGAGTAGCAGGTTCATTCTAGAATGTTTCTTTGCATTCTGGGACTTGTAGTGCTGATTTCATAATGGGAGCAACAGCAACACTGATCCTGAAAACCATCCCTGGGTGAACTACTTTCACTCAGAACTGAAAACTGAGATTAAATATTGTGCTATTGTTGAAAGCAACTGAAAGTGTCTATGACCGTGTTTACAAGTTGGGCGGTTAATTTCCCACGTGCATGACGCCATTTTAATGCATGGGATGGGCTTCCGAGTTTTGTTTTATTTAATTAACCCGATAATTTTCAGATGGGTTAAATTACCCAACATTAGTTCAATTTCGCCAGGTAAAACCTGTGGAAATTTAACAGGGTAAAACATACAGGGCCAGATGTAGGTCACCAAATACCGGTCGGTAACGGCCGATTCTGTAAATTACCGAATCTGTAAATTTACCGAATCTCAAATTTGTGATGTAGGTTGCACTGAAAACAGTGCCACCGGCCCTTAAGAAATCGTTATTTACCATGACATACTATGTCATGGTAAATAACGAATTCCGGTGTACATGCACATCTGTGCATGTACACCTATTCCACGTGGCACACATACATGCCCTAAGGGCATTTATGTGTGCCACATGGCACACAAGCCAGAATCAGGGGTGCAACAGTGTGTCAAAGTGACACCCTATCCTCCTTGCAAATTCGGTAATTTTGCCGAATCGGTATTTATCTATTCGGTAATTGACATTGATTCCTATGGGCCTCAAGGCCCATAGGAATCAATGGCAATTACAGAATCAGTAAATACCGATTCATTAATTACCGAATCATACCGATTCGGTAATTAATTCAGTAAAATTACCTACATCCCGATTGCCAGTTCTTAAATACCGAATCGGTATAATTCAGTATTTAAGCATCGGTAATCTGGGATTACCTACATCGGGCCCACAGTGTTTACTGCATCATGTGGATTTTGTTGCATTTCCCATAAACTCTTAATAGGTGGTATTAATCACACCCAATAAAAAACGTATCCAAAGGAATTATGTATTGGGCGATACATCCCAGCTATACATCGTAACCAGTCTCTAAGTGTATGTGTCTTCAGATACACGTATATTTTCAGACATTTATGCACAAAAGAATAAAACACTATTTAAACTGTAATCTATTTTATGTTTTGTTATTAGCATTTGCATAGCGCACATTATGCCATTTGAATGTCCTTGTAGAACTTTTAGTCACCGCTCTTCGAGGCTTTCGATTCTGATTCCGCGTTTGATGGTGTGTTTCAGGTATGAGCATTGTGATAGCTAGCAATATGTCATATATGTGCCCGGGGCGGGTGCATGGAAGGGAATCAATTGAATGTGTTCTCTTGGGTGTTTGTCGTTACATTTGTGATTTTTTATTTTATTTTGAGGGTTTTATATAGCGCGAACAAGACCCTTGTGGGTATCAGAGTGCTTTACAAGGTAAATATTGACAGCACATAGGCATAGAGTAAAAAACATAAAGTTCCGTACAAATCAAGAATCACGTAATCACAATAACCCTAGCAAGGTATTCATCACTGTTTTGTGGCTGTTGTTTAGGTTTCTTGCATGCTTGCAGGCGTTTTTATGGGTGTCCAAGATCACAGGGTTCTCTGCCTCTCTGAAGCTGAGTTCCAGCCAGCAAAATGAGGCGATAGTCATTTGGCACTGCAGCTTTACAAGTATGTCCCTAGTCAATTATTTTTGGGCTATATCCACTACTCACCTCAATGAATAATCACAGTTCTTGTCAGACATTACACTGAGCCCAACCCCCTGGTAGCTATGGCACAGAGCAGACAAAATTAGGGCAATGTGTTAAGTATTTACGCAGAACCAAAACAGTAATAAAGTCAAAAAGCAGCGTAATAAAAATCCTAAACTGAATTAGAAGACTGGAGTAATATGTAATAAACAAAATGACACCAAAATGACAAAAATCTAAAATATTGAACCGGAGTTATGAATTTTTAAAATTTTACGTAGGAATAGCACCAGGAAGCACAAAGTGCTAATGAGAGTCAATAGTTGCGGTAGAGCGGGACCTAGGCACAATTTGAAGCTGGCTGCGATTGAGCGTGGGTCGGATACATCAGCCAGGTTTGTCTCGGTCATATAATTTACCTTCTGACTTAGTCGTCTAAAACCCAATCCACCGCAGGAGTACACTTCTAAAGTCCACCAGGACCCGAGGGGAGGCCCTTATAGACTCACAGGGTGTCAAGCAGAGGCCAACAGTGAAGGTCCAGTCGAGGTCCAGTTGCCACTGATCAGCTGGACAGTTGCAAGAACGGCCTCTTGTAGCTTGTTATATGCCCGTAGCTTGAACAAGGGGTCAGCCTTATGACCCTCTGAGTCCACTCCTTTGTCTTGGGTACAAGAGGGAGCAGGCTCAGTCCTTTTAGGCTTTCCTCGGGTCACAACAGACAGCAGGTCCAGTCCTCTTTTGTTCTTCCTCAGGTCCAACCGTATTCTGAAGTGGGTGCCTGGAGATGTCTGGCATGAGCTAGTGAATGAGAATGACCCCTGAACATACCTTAATCAAGAGGGTACAAGTTTCTTGGGGCAAACCTACCAAATGTGGGCATTTTCAAGATGGCAAAAGTCTTTGGCCGCACTAAAGTTGGGCGCAGAGGCCTGTGGTTTGTGTGGAGTTTACTGTGGTAATCCTAGTATCCTCTGACATATAACACTAACATCTGGGGGCATATTATCAAGGGGGTTTATCTCCGCTTTTTTGGCTTTAAAAGCCAAGAAAGCGGAGATAAAATTATCTCCCTATTACCTAGCTGTCGCTAACCGGAGATAGCGACCATCTTGGGCCCCACTTTGCATGTCAGTGATATTTATCACTAATGACATGCAAAGTGGGCGTGCCAAGATGTTAGCGACTGGAAATAGTCGCTAACATCGCTATCTCCTATTACCAACTTTTGGAGATATTCGCGCTAAGCGCGAATATCTCCAAAAGCTAACACCTGCCCTGAGCACTTCTTAGCCATGTTATCCAATGGGAGGTGGCTAACATGGCTAAGAGCATTAGCTCGGAAATGCATGAATATCACTGACTTTTCAGCGATATTCATGCATTGCGGCCGATTTTTATCGCATTTGCGATAAACCTTGGTAATACCAAGGTTTATCTGCGATAAAAATCGCCGCAGCTCTGCGATAAATTTTTGTCTCTAACCAAGCAATAGCGATAATTATCGCTATTGCTTGGTAATATGCCCCATGGTGACAAGTCTTATAGGAGAAAAGCAGTGTTTTCCCACAACCAGACAGTGGATACACAAGAATGTTTTGCCTTTCGGTTCTCTACCATTCAAGCGCGCCCAAGTGTTATATGTAATCCAAGCAGACCTGCCAAGCAGGATTTGAGACTGTAATGTCTAAAAGGATGCCTACAGCCCCCACCCTTCTGAGGAGCTCCAAGGAATCCTCCCTGTCCATTCAAGTCTTCCTGACAATTACAGTGACCTATGTGTAGCAGGTGGAAGGAATTTCACACCTCTTTCATACCTATTCGGATACCAACCCCTGGCTGGGAGAAGTTGGAAAACAAATGCAAATTAGCCTTCAGGAACTTCAGGACGAGAAAAGGTAACTTTCATAATTAAATTGAATTTTTAATAACTATTAAAATAGTTGTTTATTTTTCTAGCTAGCTCCAGTCCCAAGATACAGTATTAGAATTGTATTCTATGCTCTGTTATTTTACATAAGACAACTAGGCCTGCCACAGTGAAAATATTGTTTGGGTGTTAGTCACTTTAAGGACATGTTAAGACTAGGGGGCTCATTAGGGTGGCGGGCGGACTTTGTCCGCCCGCCACCCTAACGGAGAACGGGACCGCCCGCCATAAGAGCGGGGGTCCCGTAGGGGGAATTAGGATGTGCCAGCCACAGTGGCGGGCACATCCTGTATTTTCATTATTGTGGCAGGCGGTGCTCTCTGCACCGCCCGCCACAATACTGAAAATGACATGCAGCATTTGCATAACCAAAGCAGCAGGCACCGCGCGGTGCCTGCCGCTTTGATTTTGTAAATGTGGGGGGGGGGTACCACAGGTACCCCCCCGTGTGCACCCCCCATTCTCCTTCACTCTGGGGGCCTGCAGGGGGCCCCCAGAGTGAAGACCACCTGCCTTTCTGTGGCAGCATTGCCGCCACGGAAAGGCATGTCAATTTGCCCATTGTAATATGGCTGGCGGTGTCTAACAGACACCGCCACCATATTAAATAATTTCCACCCCGGCCGCAAGGCGACCCGGTCGGAAAACAGGCGGGCGGTGTTTTACACCGCCGCGGTCCCCCCCGCCATCCTAATATGGCGGGGGGGAATTGGGCAGTGGATGTCGGGCGGATTGCCTCCGCCAGGCCGGCGGTGGCTACTGCCAGCCTGGCGGAGGCAATCCGCCAGACATCCTAATGACCCCCTAAATTTCTACCGAAACGTGTTGATGCTTGTCACCCGCGCCATGCAGAAATACATTACTACTGTACTGTATTCTGAGTGCCGCTTTTTACTGAGTTAGCAAAGGTTTGTTGAAAAAAAAAAATATATATATATATATATATATATATATATATATATATATATATATATATATATATATATATATATATTATAACAAGAAGACGCCGCACTCAGGAACTTTTGGATTTCTTCAAGGTTTATTCAAAACAGAGCCCAGTCTGCACACCAACACGTTTCAGATATATATATATATATATATATATGTATATATATACATTCACACACACACACACACATATATATATATATATATATATATATATATATATATATATATATATATATATATCTCGAGAGCCGCTTTGAGGAAGTCAGATGCAGCGTGTTATCTCCAGCAAGCACCGAAAAGCAGACACGAGCCCAGATTAAGTGCAAGCAGTAGCGTTTATTTTCTCAGTAGTCAACCATAACGCGTTTCACCACCGGAGTGGCTTGATCACATGACAACGTTCAAACATTGAATGGACCATTAAGACAGCTAGCACCCTATGCACGTGACTGTGAAGGTGATAGACAAAGAAAAAGTGAAATGCAACATATTTTCCTTCTTTTGAAAAAAAGACTTGCTATATACTCTTAAAAGCAAATATTTACACCAACCGATTTGCAGGAGTCTTTTGGAAAAGAAAATGCATATAATGACCAAAATTATCAACCAGCGAGATTTACAAAAAAAACCAAACTCATAGCTTAAATGCATGAATAACAGTATAAATACATGGACCATTGCACCCCATAGAATTTCGAAGGGAAAATTAATCAAGTGCAAGTAAAAATATATGAATACATCTTATAAAAATTGTTGTTTTGATACAAAAATAAATTTGATAAAAGATATTTTTCTCATTTCATATATTTACACAAATATTTTAGCTCGGTGATTGAGGTTTGTAGGTCATAATATAGTATATATATACACACACACACATATATAAAAAAACCTTAAACTTTTGTCATAGCGAGGAAAACTTTATTTATTATTTTAATGCAAATGTAACTTAAAATGCACAAACATTAGAAATTCTTCAGTTATTGTTATATCTTAAATGTATAAATTATGCACCACCTTTAAATTTTATTTATTCTCTAGCTACAAATAAAAGTTAAAGTACACAAAAATGTCAATTTCTAAACGTATACTTTTAATTTATAATTTATGCAACATCTTCAAATTATTATAAATCTTGCAGCTGCATACACAGTGTATTCAACTCGGAAGCCACACTACTTTAACTATAGTTCACCACTCTACCATGCACTGTGTGCTCACAAAAGATTTTATTTGCGATGTCATACATTTTCTTGTAAATACTATTATTTAACTTGGTATAAGTGAGATAATATAAAATGTTATAAGCAGTGCATGAAGACAGCGCAAGGTATATGTAATATTCAATGGAGTAAATTGAGTCAGGATTCAGTGCAGTCAGTACAGAGGAGGTTCGAATTAGAAAAGTAGTAAGGAATTAGTGCAGTCAGTAGAGCCAGCTGTCAGACGATTTAGTACAGATGTGTTGGGTTTTGGTGGAGCCATGAGTCTGGAATCAGGGAGCAGAATCTAAGAAGATCATTCAGCTTTTCATCACCTCCTCTTGCCGTGACAAATGGTCTGTCTTGCTCCACTTTGCCCTGAAATATTTGACCAGGTTTCTTCTCCAATAAAACTATAGAGACATAGCTCCTAAAGTCAAAAGATTGAGGCGCTTTAGTTAGGGGCAGGATTTACCCTAAAAAAAAGTTTCAAGTTTATTTATTTATGATCTCAGAACTCCATAGAGATCCACTTACACTGAAAAACCAACAACATATAAGAATTTTTATCCAACATAGCATCTACAAATCCTAAGTAAAATCCAACAGAAAAAATCTCCAAATATAAAACATTGTAATATTTTATACAATAAAAAATAATTAAAATATCCTTTATGCCCCTAGTGCTATATAACGTTGGGTTAAAAACCGGAATAAATAATTTCTCCCTTCATCTAATGATCCTAAATACAAATTAAAAAAACACTTAAAAAAGTAAAAAATCCTATGACAGAACATTTCATGTGGTGGCTCATAAATAGAATCAATTAGTGCAGAGGCCGAGAGAATGGATAATTGTAAACAAATTAGTCTCATCCCTTTATGCCGACACAATAATAAAGTGGGGCAAATAAATAACACTTGAATGGCATTATTACACAAATTACAAATCGGGGAAGAACCATACCATTTAAATAGTACAGTATTTAAAGGGAGCATACCCTGCTTCAATAATTGCCAAAAGCGGCGCACTCCATGGGGCAGGCTCCAGGAAATGTAGGCCAGATGGATACACCTCTTTGAAATGCAAGTTTCCCTATCCCTTGTGAAACTTAATTCCCAAGTGGCCTGTTTCAAAGTAGCCTTAATTGATATGACGATAGGGTGATGGGCAGGGACTCTTTCAATTGCAGCAAATCAACCGCACTCCTAAAATGTCTAAAAATGAATGACTGTTCTTTTAAACATTCTAATATTTCTTTCTGAATTAAAAATCTTAATGTACCAGGATCACCCTTTACCAGGCTTACAACCCAATGCACTATCCCCACAAGACCCTGTACCCAACTACTTCTTAACCCAAATTCTAACCTGAGAGCAGCCACCGGACAAGCATAGTTAACTGTGGCTCGGCTCCTTAAAATTCGGCCTGCCGTTGTATTGAAGAAACCCCATTTCTCTACATCAAGCAATTCAATACCATACAAGAGCGAAGCAGGGATTTTTGCACTAAATACCTCCAATAAAAGTGCACAATGTCTTTTTCTAGTAGATTTCTAAAGGGAACCCAAGTTTTTCCCCTGTGTAGTAGCTTTACGGATGTTATTTTCTATATGGGTGTTGCCACTTAGGTTGCCACACACTATTTTTCCCCAAAAAGTGTACGATTTTGCAAGTTCCAATTTTTTGGCCACCCACAGACCATACGAAATTCCCGTACTGCAGCTTATTTCTTCCGTGCATACACATGATTTTACTTTTTGATGTATTAATCTTTAAATACTGAGCCTCTGCAGATTTGTGAAGTGCCTGCAGATGACTATTCAATCCTCATGGTGTTAAATCCAATATTATTATGTCGTCTGCGTAGACTAGACACACAATCGGTTTTTCCCCAGTAACGGGGCACGGCCCTCACTTTGATCCAAATTGTGAGGGAGATCAAAAATATATAGGGAGAAAAGCAGGGGAGCCAATAAACATCCTTGTTTGAGGCCATTTGCAGTAGGGATGGCTTGTGAGAGACCTCTTTCCCCTCTCATTAGGACTTTGCATCAAGTATCCGTATGGAGAGCACAAACTAACTCCAAAAGGATGGCCGGCATACCCAAATTTAAGAGTTTTCTCCACAGCAGGAGACAATCTACTTTGTCAAATGCTGTGGAGAAATCTATAAAGGCTGTATGTACCCTTCCTTCTCTGATTTTAACATATTTTTCATTTAACACCTGTAGTGCAGTTAGTTTATCAATTGTTCCTTGCTTTGTCCAAAACCCAGTTTGCTCTAGCGGTAAAATTTTAACCGTATCCACCCATTCACTAATTTGGGTCAAAAGGCATTTAGCGAAAACTTTACCCACTGCATCAAGAAGCGCAGTCTGATGACAGTTGTGAGGAACATCTCAATCTCCTTTCTTGAACAGAGGGACTATTATACTCCCCTTCCAAGAGGGGGGAACCATTTTGTTTTCATAACAATACTTAAACACCGGGTAAAGAATTTTACTCCACAGTATACTATTTTGTTTTAGAACTGTGATTGGTAATTCATCGGGCCCATTGTGCCTGAGGAGCGCTTCCCCATGATCGCCGTTTCTATATCTTTTTCAGAGGGCGATCCATACGAAGAGGGGCCTTTCTTTTGTGCGATGTACTTAGTTGCCGTCGCATTATCTACATAAAAATCCTGAATAAATCTAATCCATTTACGTTCTTCAATGGCCACAGAGAGTGATCATGTTAAAGTAATTATGCTTAGATAGCTGCTCCTCAGAGTCCACCGTTGAAACAGATACACAGCAGCAATTGACTGACTGACTCGAAAGCAACATCATGACCCGCATCCTTTTGTCAGCCACGTGCCAGCCATTCATCCGTGCCCTGTGTACTCTGTTAAAGAGTATCCGCTCACAAGCCAGGCCCACGAAATCTAAAAGGGTTTATTAACAAAAGAAAAATGTATAGTTTGTGACTCATTGGGGAGAGGATGTAGCCTTAGGGCTAGAGCGGTCGACCTCGAAGCTGGAGAACCGGGTTTGAGTCTCAGCAACGACGCTCAACAGCCTGTGATTCTGGGCAAATCACTTAATCTCCCTGTGCCTAACAAACAAAAAAATGAATGTCTCCTCATGTAACGAAACTGGTGCTCATGTAAAGCGCTATGATACCCGTTGTCTCGGGCTAGTTCGTGCTATATAAAACTCTAAAAAATAAAAAAATAAAAAGAATTCATAGACTTACTCGGATAGAGCGTCACTCAGCAAACTGGGTTGGAGTATGCATCACAGCAAAGGCAAAGCACAAGTGTCTAGACTCATACACAGAGCTCTAAAGTGTGGAACATACAATAGATTGAAATAAAAGGAGCACAAAGGTTTCCAAAGGCTGAGATCATGAGAAAGGAAGAAGACGACCTTCAGATTGCGACAACTGTTGCGCTTAGTGAGCTAATCACCACTTTCTCGTCTTAGAAGGCAAGATGTGGAAAAGAGACCATACTTGTCAACTTGAAGAACAAAAAAGATGTGAAAAAGAGACCATACTTGTCAACTTGAAGAACAAAAAAGATGTGAAAAAGAGACCATACTTGTCAACTTGAAGAACAAAAAAAGATGTGAAAAAGAGTCCGTACTTGTCAACTTGAAGAACAAAAAAAGATGTGGAAATGAATCTATACCTGTCAACTTGAAGAACAATCTCACTTTATGAGGAGGGGGAGGGAACATGAAGGGGGCGGGCCTCGTACCGAGAAGTACCTACAATGGTTACATCAAACAGGAGCAGCCCTATTTCCCAAACCTGGGGCCAATAAATATTGTAACAGCTACAGTGGTTCAAGAAATGACTACATAGACGACAATAAACTAATATTGTTTAACATAAATAAAATACAGTTAAATTTGAATACAAAAGACATAGAAATAAAAACAAATCATGAGAGGGTACCCAAAGGAATTAAACAAAAGACACATATTGTTTCTGATATTTATAAAAAGACTATTATACAAAAATACAGTACACAAAAGGTGCTCAACAAACAAATGTGACAAATACAGTTTACAGTGTAAACGAAGGAACAATGGCAGAGGGAAAAGTTAACAAAACAAGACAAACAGATAACAGGAACAGAAAATGCAATAAATGCTTCCTCTTTTATTTATGACAAAGGAAGCTGTCAACGCCGTTTCAACCTATTCAATTCATGAGGTCATCATCAGGACATGGGAAAGGTTAAGAGCAACCAATCAATTGAATCTGAAATTTAGAGAAAACTAATTTGGATGGGTTCCAAAAACTGAAAAACTGAATATATCAATGAAGGCATAGCACAAAACAAAATCCAAGTGTTGTGCATGTTTTACTGACTATAGGTGTTTGAGTCAAAGAAACCTTCACCAAAAGGTGACTCAATCAAAATACCTTGTGATAACCCAAAATGAAAAGCAAAAACTACAAAGATACACCCCAGGTAGCACCAAACTCATGGGTTGTGGATGAACATACTTGTGTCATCTGTATCAAATGTACACCAGACGAGGACTCCCACACGGGCAATGATACCTAACTAGGATGCCTACGAGGTAATAAGTAAGAATAAATCAATTTAATAAAAGGAGATTCCTACTACGTTAATCAGCAGCCAATTGGAAAGGATAGTGAATGACTCACCAACCAGCAAACTTGTTTACACATGGAATTCAATGTGGCAAAAAGAGAGACCGAGAGGCGGCCCCTCCGCTAAGGCGGAGGAGCATAGCCCCACTGCTTTCAGCAGTGTAAATAAAGGAAAAAAATAATAAAAACTTATTGTTATTATCATTTTAATTGTTCCTGCTGTGGCATCTTTGCGGGGCGGGATAGGACTGCTCTACTCTCAGAGCAGGGAGGAGTAGTGGTGGGTACTCTAAGCGCCCAATGTCTTTGCATGTCTATGCAACTTTTGCATGTTCTCCACCCAGGCTGCATCACAGTCTGGGTGAAGAACATGCCCAGGCTCCCATGCCCTCTTTGAGCACCGGACCATGGCGCTCAGAACAATCACAACTCTGCGTTGCAGCACTGTGATTGGTCAGGGGAACCTGGGTGCTTCCTGTTCCAAATGAGTGTGGGGGCGACGCAGAGAGACAGCGGAGGAGATACAAGACGGGGCGAGGAAGTGTTTTTTTTCTTTACTCCCTCTCTCCGCCCTCTGCCCTACCACCCCCGATCCATGCCAGCCACCACTGGAGAGACCATTCATAATTAAATGGGCCAGTTCCAAGTTCAGGGTTCTTGGATCATTTGAATTATTTGGGAAATATAAACAGCAAAACAATTTGTTTAAAACTATGCATAATACTACCAAGGATAGCATGCCTGCACTTCTGAAACTGACCATCTTACCTGCTCAAGGAATTAAGCAAGGGCTTGTTTCGCTCTCCGAGCAATGCGGTTGAGCCGCGGTTGGAAAAGCATCTGAAATAGCATTGCTCACCGTCAGCAAAACGAGAAGAAAGACTACATTTAGCCTGAGGCTACAATTCTAAAAAGCATCTAATATGCCAATCGGGAGTCGGTAAGGTTAACTCAAAAATACTCACCAGCTAAACAACCCAGTGCAATCTAAGGAAAACAATTTAAAGAAAAACAATTATAGAATTAGAAAACGCGTGCTGTGGCGCATTGAGCAGGGGCGACATTGCGAATACTATACATCATCATTCAAGTTATCTAATGTATAGCCCCAGGAAGAACATATGTTGATGTTAGCAAAAATAGATAAAGGCAGAGGAATTGTGATTGAGATTCAGCCAGATACATCTTATAGAGATGAAATATTAAGACAACTGTCTGATAACAATCATTATATTTCATTGAGATAGAATCCCTTATCTAATATCCAGAAAGCTATTTTTAACACCACAAGTGCACAGGAATTTGAATATCTTAATCCAAAAGCTCCAGGGACTCCTGTCCTTTATACTTTACAAAAAAAGTACATAAAAATTAATCCGTCTCGCCAGGTCGACCCATTGTATCTGTGTTCGGCTCGGTCCTTGAGCCACTTTGTAAGTATATTGATGTCTTCATCAAGGGTTTGGCCAAAGACACCAAGAGCTATGTTATGTTATGTTAGGCGTATTTTTATAGCGCACGACTCACCCGGGGGCATCTCGGCGCTTACATAGTGAAAGAGGCTGAAAGGTGGAAACCAGAGTCAAATTGATGCAAAGATTCAAAACAGAAAGGCTTTTAATTGTTTCATGAAGATGCTAAATGAGGTTCATTCATGCAGAGCAATAGGCAATTGGTTCCAGTACCGTGGAGCAAGGTACGAAAAAGCTTTGCCCCCAGTGCGACTAAGACGTATTCAGGGGACCTTTAAGAGAGCTAGTGAATTAGATCTGAGGTTACGACCAGTTACATGTCTGTCTGTGACAGTAGTGATATGATTGTGCAGATTCAGGACAGGGATTTTGATCATGAGGGGGAGTTGTTGGTATGCGTGGACATTAAGTCCCTGTAAACCAACATTCCCCAACTTGAAGGGGTTGAGGTAATAAAAGAAAGCTCTTAAGTGAGACCCAGTCCTGCCATTGTCATTGCCACCGAGTTTGTCATCGATCTTTTGACAATTTCCCTTACTCGTAATTATTTTTAGTTCAACTAGGAGCATTTTTTACAAGTCAGTGGAACTTCCATGGGGACTTCTTATGCCCCACACTTTGCTATGTTGTATGTAGACAATTTTAAGAAGCGAAACATATATGACAACACTGTGAACAGTTACTTTGACAATGTGCACCACTGGAGGCGCTATACAGATGATATATATTTTTTTAAATGGAGAGGAGACATATCTAGCTTAACCATTTTTCTTGAATGGCTGAATTCCCATTCACCTGACTTGAATTTTACATCACATTCAAGTAATGAAATGGTTGATTTTCTAGATCTCACAATCATGCCTCATGATAGCAAGCTAGCCACTAAACTTTATACCAAATCCCGGTGGGTCCACTCAGCCTTTCATCCATCTGAGGTCGATAAAATGAGTACCATTGAGTTGGGTAACAATAAACATCTGCTATTCAGCACCAAGAGACCTATGGGTGAACGTGCGCTTTACAAATACACATGTTCTGTTGTGGCCCGGAATACTCTATTGCAATACATAAGCCATCATCCAAAGGGCCTGAAGCAAGGATTGCCATTTGGGCAGTTTCTTCGCGTCTGAAGAAATTGTAAATTTTAGAGCGGCCTACTTTCATGAGGCCAATATCCTAGCCAAAAAACGGGAACACTGTGTATGTTTACAGCGCTTGATAGGAAGATCTTTAACCCCTTCGATGCTAATGACGGCTGGGAGCCGTCATGGCACCCAGTGTTCGTGTGCTGATGACGGCTCCCAGCCGTCATGACCACGCCCGCGATCGGAATGTGCCGCACAGGAGCGGAATTCCGGCCGCGGGCAAGGCGTTAAAAAGGGCATGGGACAATCACCATGAATGCTTACTTACCCCTTGCTCTAAAAAAGTGATGGAGAGTGTAGTATGTGTGACCACGTTTGGTACACAAAATAATCCTATTACTAAAATTGTCAAGAAACACTGGCCCTTGGTTCAGTCTATTGGACTCACTGACGACTCACCTTTATTTTCATTCAAAAGGGGACGCAATATGCAGGGCCATCTTATACGTGCCTGCCTGTCCAAAATCAATTCTCTGGATTTGGCTTCCTTATGGGGTCTCAATAAGATTTTTTTCCACTTTAAATAGGGCAACATCATTCAGCATTATACTGGCACTCCTGTGACCCCACGGTCTTCTTTTTTTCCAACAAACCCCTAAAAGAAAGGAAAAATACACTACTCTATTAGTAACCTCTAATCTTGGGTTCCAGAGAAGCGTGCTACTTGCCACAAAGTCAATGGCTCATCAGGGTTAGTAAGCGCTACAGAAATACAATTTAGAATTATAATTACGATTCTTGTACAAATAAAAAATCCTGTTCGTCAGCTCGGCTCCTCCTCAGACCATGCTCAATTCATCCGCTCTGGACACTGGGTGTGGCCCAGATTATTATAGATCAACGTTACTCTTTTAAATCAAAGTGAATAGGTTTTCGTATAGTTGGTTTTCTGATTCATGTATTTGGATTTACTTTCATGTGCAAATGTGGAGAAAAACAAGTTTTGGTAAACTAAAATATTTGCCCTAGCTCACACAATTTAAGCAGGGAAGCCGGGCTTTATCCAAGTTTTATGCTTTCACTTTGTACAAACAGCCCCTGATGGCTATCTATTTCTCTCTTCTTTTTATATTAAAGCTTTGTTTTTATCTCTTTGTGCAGTTATTATAGAGTGCAAACTCGACCTGGAGATATTGAAGTGCTTTTCATGAACACCAGTTACATTATACAAGGTCACATTCATTTCTTTTAGGCATTGGAGATTTGCCCAGAATCACAGGATGTTGAGCCAACGCCGACACTCGGGCCTAGCTTCTACAGTTCCAAAGTTGGAAGCTCTCGCTGTAACGCCACATCCTGGGTAGATTGAAGGTGGCAAGCAGAGGGTAGATGAAATCTCGGCTCATTACGGGCTCGAAGTTCCAACAGGACCTCAAGCTGAGCCAGAGCCAGACGTCAGGCTCAAGACCAGATCAAGTTTTCGGTGCCAGTCTTCCTAGTGCGAAATGCCAACGCTTAGGTGTGGTTACAGGAACGTCCTTAACTTTTTTTTTTGTTTGTTTTATATAGCGCAAACTAGACCCAAGGATATCAAGTATCAGAGCGATTTACATGAGCACCAGTTGTGTTACAGACGGACACATTCATTTTTGTTAGGCACGGGGAGATATCGGGCAGATTTACAAGCCCCTTGCGCCACCAGTAGGTCACTTTTTGTGACGTACTGATGGCGCAGGGGGCTCCTCCATATTTACAAGGACAGGAAAAGCCACCCTGCGTGACTTTTCCTGTCCTTGTAAATACGGCCCCCCTCACATGCAGTTCTTTGCGTTGAAGGGGCGTTCCAAGGGTGTTGCTGTGGGTGTTCCCTAGAGGTGGCGTAGGGAGTCGCAACAAGGAGAAATGTTTTAATTTCTCCTCATTTTTTCCTCTTTCAATGCGTGCTGCGCATTGAAAGAGAAAAAAGCCTTTTGTGATTGTTTTTGTGCAGGAGGGTGCCCTTCCTGCACAAAAACGATCTCCCCATGGCACAGGCATCCTTCCAACATGGTGCAACGGTGCCTGCGCCGGCGCATGGCAGCTGTTTGTGCGCCAGCGCAGGGGAGAGCACACAGGAATGCGACATATTCTTGTAAATATGTCGCATTCCTGTGCTTCGGAAGTGCAGCAGCGTGGCGCAGCCAAAGGGCTAGCGGTGCCACACTTTCTTGCAGTTCTGCCCCTAAGTGCTTTGCCCTGAATCATAGGATGTTGAGCGTCGTTGCCGAGACTCGAACCCGGTTCCCCCGCTTCGAGGTCGACCGCTCTAGCCGTGAGGATACATCAACCATGAAATACTATTACAATATGCGTGAAATCCTCGTGCTGGAAATTATAAGGGTTGGACTCTTGAGTATAGGCAACAGCTGTTACTCTTAAATAACTCTCTAGATCAGTAATACTCAAAGTAAGGCCCGGGGGGTCCCTTGCGGCCCTCTCGACCTTTACATGCACCCCCCCCCCCCCCCCCACCGTGAACAGCAGCACAAGCTGCTGTTTAGTTGCTGAGCAATAATATTCAGAAAAAATAAACGGTCAAGCATTTATTATCCTGCAAATAAATGCTCGCCCATTTATTTTACATTTTTTTAGACCTCCTTACACAATCCCTGACTCCCTCAGAACCTCTACCCCACCCTGCTGGCATCAGTACCACCCCAGGTCACACCGCAGACCGTGCTTTGTGGCCCCTGAGCAAATGTTTGTGAGTACCTATGCCCTAGATGCACTGTATGCCTGTTTGGAAGAAGATGGGGTGTAAATATTGGGGTTGTAGGCTATCTACAGAATTGACAAAAATTGGGCCCACATTTCCACCCCCCCCCCGAACCCTTGCCCCATCCAGATAAAAAAAACTCCTGGAACCCGCCTGCAGGGAAGGCCTTGGCGTGAATATGAAATGTCAGCTTCAAGGGACCCTGACCTCGCTCAAAAAGTACTATGGAATTCTGGGATTGGTCAACTCTGAGAAGGAACACAGTATTAACAGATGAATCGGTTACTTTTTGCCTCAGTTACTCGCACTAACAGAGACGCGCCATGGCGCTAGTTGTGAGGTATGCCAATGCTAAAGCGCCCTCTAGGGGCCTCTGCAGGGAGCGCAGGATCGATTTCCATGGGGTTACCTGTGCAAAGAAGAGAGCACTTTAGAAGACTTTTATAAGGAAAAAACGTAAAAATTTATTTTTTCCTAAAACCCCGCCTCGCCATCCAAAAACCAATTACTATTCACAGGCGCTAGTTTTTCAACAAGACATGCCATTAGTTTTTTTTTTTTTATTTCAAAGTACTTTATTAATTTTATAACGAAATACATTAGTATTTCTGTTACAAGGTTAGCCAAACGTAGTTTGTAGAGCAGTGTTTACAGGCACTTGCAATATATGTTTCGCTAACCCCCTCTGACTTGACTTGGTTTTTAGAACTGATTTTGCCGAAAATATTTGCAAAATTACATTTTGTCAGATTTTCACTACAAAAATATGTTTCTCATAAAAAAAGAAAATGGTTCCCACGTGTATAATTGGACAAATTGGACAAACCGTTAAAAACTTTATAACATTGTGTATTAAAAAAAAATAAACGTTTGTCTAATTTTTCCGGCGGGATTAAAGCTCGCCCTATCAAAAGTGGGTTTATTGTTAGAAGTGGGGTAATAAGATATGGTCATTTTGATTAGGATGTCAAAAATACTGTGTAGCAGCCATGGTCTGAGTTGGCTGAGTGTCTGTGATTCCCCAGACCCGCACGCACAGCCTGCGTGAGTGCCCGCACGTCCCAGTCACAGACCATCGCCCCTCCCCCGCTGCCCCCAAATGACGTCATTGTGTGCGCCCACCGTTAGTACAGTCCTTCTCTGTGGCTTCTCTTGACTTTAGCTATATAGCTGGCTCGAGCCCCCTAAGGCTGAGCAAACAGTAGTGTCCTGTGATGTGTACAGTGTGGGGAGCCCTTGGGTCCTGGGATTGGCCGGCTCAGTGATGGCTGCTCGAGCCCCTCCCCCACCACTGCCCCTGTGCAGGGAGTTCTCACAGACCTCTCTCACTCCAGTAAATGAAAGGCTTTTGCAATCCATTGGAACTCAACAAAGATAACGTGGAAAAGGCTTGTCAAATTTTTGCACTTGTGCAAGTTCCGTTTGCTCCAATCCCTGGTGCAAATTCATGTGTCCCTGTCCTTTTCCACCAGTGCAAATGTTCTTTAACACAGCCGTGGTTGCATATTTCAGAAACTTTACAAGGGTGCAAAATAATATGGCAAACCTATTTGCACAATTTTTGCAGATTGTGAAATGCGATATGAAGCAGTGTGTGCACCAGGGCCGGCATGTCTCACGCTGATTCACGTTTTTAATTGTGTTTACGTTATGGGAAGGGGTGAACAACATATTTTTTACTTTTGAAAGTTTGAAAATGGGACTAGGGTTGATGCAAACCCAGTTTGTGCATTTTTTTATTAATTGATTAGCAGAATCAGTGCAAGGTTGTTTTGTTCTGCTGAACGATTGTGCATGGGCGACAGCTCTTTGTTACAATCTCTGTGAGACAGGTACAATTATAAGCAGATACATATGTCAGCATCCCACAATCCATGTTCACATATTTGTGACGTTTTGTAATAGTGAAAGATGTGTTTGCTTTTACATGCACAACTTGACAGGCACTATGCGATGCCTGCCACATTGTACATGTAAAAGCAGGGGGGTACCTTAGGTACCCTCCATGTGCACCCCCCCACCCTCCCAACACCCTGGGGCCCCGCAACGGGCCCCCAACAGCAGGAACCGTAATATGAGGTAGCTGTTCGCACTTTAGAAAATTCAATATTATTATTATTACTATTAATATGGATGGCTGTGTCTTCCAGCACCGCCATCCATATTAAACCCCTTTTTCCGGCTGTCGACTCATTGACCGGCGGAAAAACGGCGGCCGAACTTTCCATCCGCCGTGGACCCCCCAGCCATCATAATGCGGCGGGGGGGTCTTTGCTGTCACGATGGCGGGCGGATCGCCCCAGCTGGGCCGGCGGTGACCACCGCCGGCCCGGTGGGGGCGATCCACCCTCCATCGTAATCAGCCACTATGTGTGAATTTTCCGCACTCCTAACTTTACGAATTGTGAGTCCATTTGTGAATCAGGCCCTGAATGTTGCAGGGTTCAACCAATCACAATACAGCAATATACAACAATATCAAACTAAATAAAATATTATTCAATCCCTAGTGACCTAATGCCAATGGATGTGACAGTGCAAGCCAAGTTATACACAAAACAATGACAAGCTGATGAACATATAAGATTACAGAGACACAGACAGGAAAGATCTTGAGCAGTTACTCGAGAACAGCATGTCAAGACAGAGGCCCCGATTCAAAAAGGTAAACTGAGACGAAATTCTAACTTTACAACTTTCAGTATTCACAAAGGGTATTTACGAGTACTAAAGTTAGACTTTTTCTCAGTTAAACTTAAGTTTTGGTCTTAAGTTTAACAGAGACCAAAACTGAGACAAAAGCCTAACTTTACTACTCATAAATGCCCTTTGTGGATACCGAAAGTCATAAAGCTAGATTTTCTTTTCAGTTTACCTTTGTGAATCGGGCCCAGAGAGTTTCAATATTTATTAAACAGAAACATCTTCTTCAAATGCATCAAAAAAGGGCATTTTTGGCATGTATTTACTCTCCTACAAAGACTCTGTAATATGCTCAAAGTGCTGTTTTACAGCAATCAGGCACATTGTGCCAGTCTGCGTTGTCAGCATCATTATCAGGTGACGCCCATTCAAATTGGAACAGTATGCCAGGTTACAAATAAAAGTGAATGCTTTCCTACCACAGGTGTGAAATCTCCAAGTTTGCGACTGCCCTGCGGAGAGTTCAGCCGTTAAAGACAGCGCAGCAGCTCCCTCTATCTGTCTTTCACTGCCTTTGAGAGTGGGCAGGGCACGTGCGTCTCCCGTAGGAGTGTACGGCGCCTGACTCCACCCCGCGTAGCTCTTTGACTCAGTGATTCTCTGGACACGTTGTGTTACTTCGCAAACTGCGCCTTCTGAATGCCCACAATCTGTTCGCCACCAAGAGACTCTGCACTTGCGCCAGCGACAAAAACACGCTGTGTGTAAAAGAGCACAGGGTTCCCCCATTTGAACAAGGCAACACATTCATGCAAATAAGGGAACGCCCCTTTGATGACATGGGTGAGCCAGTCTAATATATAGAACAGAAAGTGCCACGCAAGCATCCACAGAAGTGACCAGAGGGTACTTCCGTACTCTGGATCAAGTACCCCAGAGGTGCACCCCTGTTACGCTGCCGTTTTACAGGAGAAGCAGCAGGCGTGTGAGTGGCCCCATCTGTAATACAGATGGCTTGGGAACACACATCCTTCACAATGGCAGGGGAATGACATTGTTACTCAGCGATGCAGCGAGCGCAAGGTAAATAGTTTTATTTATTTATTTACTTATTTTACTCCTGGCCGTTGTACGTCCAAATCCCCTTACCCCCCACCCTGCCTCTCCCCCACCCGCCGCATCGCCCCACAAAACTCCCTCTGCGAGCCACCACGGTTATACTTTGTTACTAACCTGGGCACAGGGGCAAAGAGGCCCTCTGGAGGTGCACCGTGGCTGCCACCTAGGAAGTGATGAACAGTGAATGGCCTTGAATGCACCTCTTCAGAGACAGCACAGAGGCTCAAAGATTCCCTGCTAAGGTCTGCAGTGGCACCTGCCACCTGCCTGCTGTTGCAGGCTTGCATCTCCCAGAAGAAAGGCTGGCCTGCAGCAGTGTAATCTGGAGAAGCAGTGATGCTCTCTCTGCAGCTCAGATCCTGCCCTGTGGAGAGCACTTTTTTTGTAATCTCAAATTCTTGTAAATTGGAGCCAAGGTGCCCTTTCTTGATTTCAGCTTTTCATGGGGCACTTGGTTCAGAGATAGGTACATTTCTGCAAAGGTGTGATGACACGCTCTTCATATCTAGCTTCAGGAATGCCAAGTATTGTTCTGCACCTAACAGGTAAAATGCCTGAGAGCATTTTGCAGAAACTTTGCCCCTGTTACCAAATAAAAGTGGTAAATCCATGTATACCATTGTTACTGCTTGTGTGATGATAGGCACTGCCCCTGAATGATGCGGTGCTGCGGCGCTGCGGCAGCAGCATTTTCCTGCACAATTATTGATTTGTGGCATTTGCCACATAATTCATCACCTGCCGCATAATCTGCAGATGGTAACAAAAAAAATGTAGCTCAGACAAATCAAAAGTTACTAAAATTGCGCCAAAAGTTACCCTGCATAGGGAGGCTCTATTTGAAGGTTGACGCGTCATCTTTCAGTTGCCGATTACTGTATTTGGATGTTAAACTTGTTCTTATGAGGTGACACCTTTACCAAGATAGCGCTAGCCTGTCAAAAAATTACAAAATTGTAAAGTAGTACTATCACACAATTAGGTCGCATAATTTGACTTTTCTTGCTGCATAATCTAGTTAACCCTGCTGAATAATCCTGGTACAAGGGAATTGAACAAATACTACTGGCACCTAAATTGAAACCAGATTTCACACTATATATTGTGAACAATGTGTGTATTGAAGAAGCTAACATTATCTACACATTTTAAATGCAAATGACAGTGCTATGTTTGAGACAAAACCACTTCTTTACACGAGTTTCCAAAATAGGGCAAAACAAAGCATTATTCATGAACACACATTTATCTTATTACTGTTATGTTTTGTTATTTTTTGTTATGTTATGCAGATTTGCAGAGTGCACCATCACCCAGGAGGTTATCCTTGATCTGAACTCCAGGAAATGTATTTGAGCACAGTATTACAAGTGTTTACAGGATCTGTTTCCTCCATTTTCACTCTGGTGAAAAAACCTTTCTGTAATATGGATTGGAACAGAATCCGTTTGCTCCATTCTGCATTGGTAAGGCAGCAAAAATGGTGTAAAGCGACTTGCTGTGCTTTGTGAACTTGTGCAGTTTTTCTGTAAAACAGTCCCAGAACCTTTGAGTGTTCCTACCTTTCACAAGCATCACTGTGCCTCTAGTGCTGGTATAGTACGCAGAAAGCGGTTACCTGGGGAGCCACACGCAAAAACTGGCATGTCAGTCTGTGATGTGCAAACAGGCCATGAATTATAAAGACTTTAAACAGTGTAAACTTCCCTGACATGAGAACCCAAGTCACTGACAAGTTAAACCACCTTACTTGTTGTTGAAATCACTCATGTAATCTTTTTGAGGGTCATTCAACATTCAAATTCATCGTCCTGAAGAAGGTCTAACGGATGCCTTCACCATATAGTCCGAAACATCGACAACTACAACTAATTCCTCTGTGATTTACTTTCTTTAAGGATTTACTTTCTGTTTAATCAGTTACATTTTCCTTCTACATGTATTGTTTGGAATAGGTGCTCACATTGGTGACTATGAGGTGTTTGTAACAACGAATCATTTGTAAACCTCAGTCGCTGTGTGTTGTTTTATATTTAGATTTGTAATAGTTTTTTGTAGTAGTTTTTTGCACCCTCTGAAAAATCTTTTTTCATTATAATAGTTGCATCTTGAAACATTAACACCTGTTCAGAGAGTATTTGTAGTAGATTTGCTCTGACTGAAATTAGTGAATTCAATTTCTAAATAATCTAAAATGAGCTACTAGAATAGCTTGCAACCACTGTTTTGCATATTGAATGCTGAACTGAGTGTACGAAAAAGAAACCCTTGTAGGCACAATTACCAGCTAATATATCGACTACCCAAGTCTTCAAGGGTTTATTGTGTGTCCCACTTTCTCTTGTAGTGTATTGTGTGAGGACATTTCTCTATCATGAATTCATTTCAATAAGTAGGTAACCCCTGAGTAATTCACGAGGTTGTGAATTTATGGATTGTTAAGTGTCTGGTGATGTTACTTCCTACTCAGTGTTATTTATTTTATGATATGCTATACTTACTATGTTATGTTAAATGATGTTATGTTGCGTTACGTAATGTTACGTTATGCTATACTATGTTGTGTTATGTCTACAATTTGTATGGTTGGAGATAGTGACGTAAGATGAAATCTAGGACCCCTTTCTTAATGTGGTCCACTGCCACTGCCAAAAGGATAATTTCCAAAGCACTTTGCATCAAATGTAAGTGCAAGGCACCTAAAAGAGAGGATGACTCTGTAGGTTCCAGGTAGATCTTTACTGCCAATATTAGAATTTTGAAAGCCCCAAAGTCACTCCATGACCAGCTCAAGACAGCTTGAAACAGATGATCCATCAAGCACAAGACCAGCCATAGAAACCTATTGGGTTCAGTATGGAAAGGGTAGGGCCTTCAGCAGAGCAGCAGGTGTGGCCGCCTCCAGGTGGAAGGTCCCATCCACTAGCCAGTGTCCGGCAGTCACAGAAAGAGGCCTCAGCTGCTGGGATTACACCACCCACAACAGCTTCTCCTGGTGAACGGCCCGCAGACAGAATGGGATTTCTGCCTCAGCATCCTCTACGCAAATCCAGATGCGCCCCTTTCCAATGGACATGCTTCTTGGAGGTCTTATCCTGGGCTTTGCTTGCAGGTGTCACTGATGGGTCTCCATGGAACCAGCATCCATGTGATAGTGGTACCCATGTCCAGAGACTTCACCCTGTGGACACTGCTGGACACCACACATCTTACTGCCTAGCGATGGCATTCTTGTCTGGAAGCCAAGTGTCGAGCCTGGCGGGGTTGGCCACCCAGGTGGTAACATGGACTGGTTAGTCCTTTTGACTACTCACTCAATGTTTGAGACAATACTTTAGGTAAATCGACCGGGGCTTTACCATCAGCTAGACACATTTACCAAATGCTAAGGCGGGTGGCATTGTGTAGGAATGAGCGACTGTGTCTCTGCCTGTTCTTCCAACCGACTCCCCATCCCACAGTCACATTCCCTTCATGAAGTGTCTAAAGATAGACACTGGATAGACCTTCAAGGCTGCAGCAGATCTGATAAGTTTTCCCAGTACGATCAAATACAGCGACTCACGGCACAACCACAAAAATGTACAGCGGCGTAAACACAACTTAGAGCCCATCTACGTACACCTTGTTTTTACTTGCTTTCTTTATTTAACACCTTCATCCTAATGTGCTTCAATATTTAAACCACAGCCTTACCATTAATACTCCATTATGGCTCAACACATCCTTCCCACCCTCAATCCCTTAGTGCTGTTGTATCATCCTGTTCTGCTGTCATTCACAGTCAATTTCCACAATTTTGTCTTTGGAAATCCTTCCCAAACAAAAGCTTAATTTCCACCCTCAAAATTTACATTATTTCTATTATATGTCCTTCTGCCTTAAAATTGAATGTCCTGGTACTGCAGGCAAATAAAATAAATACAATTCTGCAGAAAAATTCAAATGGTAAAATACCAAAGTATTGTTGAAAGTCAGCACCACCTGACAAAGTTAAGTTCTTCTGAAGAACGTCCATACAAGAGAGACGTCCAGTATTGCACTGCTAAATGGAGACTAATCGATGAATTGAATATACATCGACAGCATCTACTATAACCCTATGGGTCTTAGTGAAGGTCATGCTGAAGACGGTGCTCACTTGTGAAACCTTCTGTGTTGTTTCATTTGGTTGCAACCTCCATCTCCGTTTATGTGTTTCAACCCTGTGGCTTCTGGGTCAGGGGTCTGCTCCAGAGCAGGCTTGAGAGAGGAGTGATTGAGTGTTGCTCCATTGAAAAAATACTTCAGCTGACTTGAGTGTTTCACCATTTGAATTTTTCTTCTGCATTCAAAGTCTGTACAAACCAGAAACTTTAAGTTCCACAGAAAAATGTTAATGAATTGAATTACCCTAATTTAAATAAATTAGATTAACGCTGGAATGAATGACTAAAATGATGCTAGATGTAAATTGAAAGAAAGGAAATGAAAGTCGCAAGGACAACACAGACCACGCGTGATTGGTCCTCCGGAAGGCTGCCTTACTACAAGGTTCTGTGCTGCTTCGTCAGTGTGTGCACGACTTTGCAACTTTTTGTAGCAGCCGGGATGGGCTTGATTTATTTATTTATGAGCTTATAAAGCGCACTTATGCCCGAGGGCGTCCTGGCGCTGCGTACTGACTCCTTGATGGTAAATGTCTAACATTGTGGCGATGTGAGGGGCTGCTGTGTTCTTCAGGGGGGCTCCTCTGTGTTGGTGTGACCCCCACCCTCCTCTGGCTCGGGTTTCCGCGTTGGTACAGCTTGACCCAGAGACCGAGCACAGCGCTTCATGAATCACGTGCTGGGCTTCGCAGCACATTTCCTACCATTAATTCATTTAGGCTCTTCCTCTGAGACGGGTCTGTTTGGCAGTTTGTCGAAGCAGCGAAGCTCGTGACTTCGAGCATCTGATCAGCTTTGAACAGTGTAAGCCTCTCTCTGGCTCCGGGCATTTTAATTGAAACCTCCAGTTTTACATTTGTCGAGCTGAACGAGGTTTTATAAGAAAAGTAACAAAACCCGGCCTATTCGACAGCCCACTTCCTTAACCATCACGTGCAATTGGCAGTTGGCAAATCGTATCTCACAAGTCAATTAATACAAATATTTTGCGCAAGTATGTTTCATTCAGCCTGATTCATGTACGGGCCGTTTTGCGTGGCCCTAATAGCGAATCATAGCGACTCGCTATTGAGGACACGCAAAACGGTATTCATGTAGGAATTGCTAAATAAATAGCGATTCCTACATGTTCTCTATTTGCGAGTAGCTAATTGCTAATCGCAAATAAGGAATAACTCCCCATTCATTCCTATGGGCCAAAAGACCCATAGGAATGAATGGGGAGTATCCCTTATTTGCGAGTAGCAATTTGCTACTCGCAAATCAGATAGCGATTTTAAGGGTGCCAAGGGTGTCCAAAGGACACCCTGTAGCACCCCTAAAATGCACATTTGAACAGGTGTTGCGCACACACATGTCCAAAGGACATGTGTGTGCGCAACATACAACTTAGAAAAATGCTTTTAAAAGCATTTTTCTGAGTTTTTGCTATTTACCGAGAGGTCTGACCTCTCGGTAAATAGCGGCCCAAAATTGCTAAATCGCAATTTTTAAATGTGTCATGAATAGCATTTAAGGAATCTCTAATAGAGATTCCTTAAATGCTAATCCTCGCATCTTTGCTAATTCTCTATTAGCGATTTTTGCATTTGGGATCAAATACCAAATACAAAAATCGCACTCGCAAAGGGCCAGATTCTCAGAATCTGGCCCTTTTGCGAGCGCTGTTGGCTACATGAATCAGGCTGTTAATCTTGTGCAATTACAATTAAAATTTCGGAAAATTGATTAAACTGAACAGTGCTGTCGTTAGTAATGAGGACACTGAAATAGAGAAGCTTTCTGAGAAGAGATGACTGCAAATAACTCTTGACGCTTGTCCTTTTTCTTCTATCCCTAGTTTACCCCAAATCAGTGGTGTCCAATGTTGGTCCACGAGAGGGCATCCACGCAGGCCTTCCATATTGCCAAAAGACACAGACTTCCATGAATCTGCATATACATCATTTACATAATCAGGGGGCTATTTATGAGAGCCCTGTGTCACCTTTGCACCACGTAAACATGTACGAATCCCGCTTTGAGTGGCCTCATAATCTTGAGTAAGGCTGTGCAGCGCAAATCAGTGCTTCATCTTTCTCTACGCAAGGAAGGCGTCGCACATGCGTTGTGTTGGGTGTTTTCACGCAACACCCATGGGATTTGAAGCTGCCTCAGATTTACAAAAGCATGTACCCCTGGAAAAGCACCAAATAATTATGCTTCCTGAGGTGAGGCGTAACGAGGAGAAACATCTTAATTTCTCCTCATTATCTCCTCTTTCTATACAGCGCACATAGAAAAACGAAACCGCCTCTAAGGATTGATTTTGTATCGGAACTTGCCCCCCCCAATACAAAAACACCTGCATGCAACGGAGGCACATGGCAAGGGCGCCTACATTGGCGGTAGGCTCCTTAGATGGAGCCAGCGCCTGGAGAAATGACCGAATGCACAGTATCTTGTAAATATGGTACATTCCCTCTCTTTCACTTTGGCGTAGGGCAGCACAGCAAGAAGACTAGCAGCGATGTCCTTCGCCAAAATCCTGTAAATAAGGGCCTTACAGGCACAGGCATCAAAGGATTTTGCGATCGCAAACGGTGCGAATCGCAAAAATCGTCCGTTTGCAATCTCAAAAAAAATCTGCTTTTGGAATGCATGACGGGTGAAGGCCCTCGCAATTTGAGAATTCACAAATATTTGCGATATCTCAAATTGCGATTGCATTTAAGGAATCGCATTTTGCGATTCCTTAAATGCAATGCATGAAACTTAAAAAAACGTGCGATTTTGCAATTAGGGGGAGCAAATTACCACGAGGTTGAACCTCATGGTAATTTGCGAAAACTTTGAAAAATGCACTTTTGTGCATTTTTCAAAGTTTCATGTTGTGCACACACATGCCCTAAGGGCATGTGTGTGCACAACATATGTGCACAGATTGATTTCAGGGGTGCAACAGGGTGTCCTTTGGACACCCCTGCACCCTTGAAATCGCATTCTCAATTTGCGATTCGCTAATTGCAAATCGCAAATTGAGAATATCTTCCCATTCATTCCTATGGGCCTCTAGGCCTATAGAAATGAATGGGGAGGTATTCCTTAATTGTGATTCGCAATTTGCGAGTCGCAATTAAGGAATATTAAGAAATCGCAATTTTTTTAGCAATTTCTTGATGCATTTCATTTTTCAATTCCTTAATTGCGATTCCTTATTTTTCGCAATTAAGGAATCGCAAAATGCAATATTGATGCATGTGCCTGATAGTGCTTACCCCAGAAAATCTGTTTTGGAACTGACAGTCATTGTCTCCTCTTAGATGCTTAAAGTAGAATAGCAGGGGGTGCTATAGCACCCACTAAATAAACATGCTGGCGTCCCAAAGGTGAATGAGCCTTAAAGATGACTTTAAATTTTGTTTTTTGTCACATTTTTTGTGCTTTCAAAGATAGGGATCAAATGTTTGTTTAGTTTTCGTACAAATTGCTACTTATTCTTTTAGCATGGAGACTAGAGATTACTGTTCTTTCTCTTACCATACAGAGTGAGGATTTTGTGAAGGGAACCGTGTGACAATCTTGCTGGCGTGAAATGAAAGCCTGAGAAATGTTCTTTTCTTTTAACACACAACAGAATGTAAATACCCATTAGTGAGCTGTACAAGTATTTCAAAATATAAAAACACTGAGGAAAACACAAATGAAGCACTTTTTTCTAGTTCTGAAAATTCTGCAGAGTGATGGAACAAAGATTTTAATAGGATCAAAACAAATCAAGGCACTTTACTTGGTGATGCACAAATTACAAATATTCACTGAAACTCGATTTTCACACATTTTTCTTCACACACTTTATGAGTAAAACTATGTTTGTGAAAATGTAGTGGTCATATCAATGGAAAATGTTCTGTCTGTAAATGACAGTGGTGCCACACAGTGCTTTATTAATATATTTGTGACAGTGTGTTCCTGAATGCAACACCAGCAACATACTACACCCGCCACTCTCCTGCTGAATGGGCGTGACTCATCCCGCCACTCTCCTGCTGAAAGGGCGTGACTCATCCCGCCACTCTCCTGCTGAATGGGCATGACTCATCCCGCCACTCTCCTGCTGAATGGGCGTGACTCATCCCACCACTCTCCTGCTGAATGGGCGTGACTCATCCCGCCACTCTCCTGCTGAATGGGCATGACTCATCCCGCCACTCTGCTGCTGAATGGGCGTGACTCATCCCGTCACTCTCCTTCTGAATGGGCGTGACTCATCCCGCCACTCTCCTGCTGAATGGGCGTGACTCATCCCGCCACTCTCTTGCTGAATGGGCATGACTCATCCCGCCACTCTGCTGCTGAATGGGCGTGACTCATCCCGCCAATCTCCTGCTGAATGGGCGTGACTCATCCCGCCACTCTGCTGCTGAATGGGCGTGACTCATCCCACCACTCTCCTGCTGAATGGGCGTGACTCATCCCGCCACTCTCCTGCTGAATGGGCGTGACTCATCCCGCCACTTTCCTGCTGAATGGGCGTGACTCATCCTGCCACTCTCCTGCTGAATGGGCGTGACTCATCCCGCCACTCTCCTGCTGAATGGACGTGACTCATCCCGCCACTTTCCTGCTGAATGGGCGTGACTCATCCCGCCACTTTCCTGCTGAATGGGCGTGACTCATCCCGCCACTCTCCTGCTGAATGGGCGTGACTCATTTACCACACTTGCTCTTTCTGTGAAGATTGGGGTTTTCAGAATTCCCGGTGAGTTTAGTGATGTCACATTGATGGTGGCACCCCCAGTCTAAAAATTGTTCCCGCACAACTGGAGCCCTCCCCCGTCCTGGAAGTGGAGTTAGATGTCACAGGGGTGAGTGGAAGGGGAACTCTTTCAGAATCTGTAAAACTAGAAATGAGGACAGTGTTCCTAATGGGGCTGGTGGCTCAGTGGACTAACGCGCCCGCTGGAGGGGCCTGTGTTCGGCCTCATGGTCACAAGTTCGAATCCCAGTGTGTCCACTTAGCCTTTCTTCCTTCTGAGGGTGATAAAATGAGTGCCATAGCATTGACTTACAATTAATATCTGTTATTCAGCGCCAAGATGCTCTTTGAGGGGAACGTGCGATTTACAAATATATGTGTTATGTTAATGGAAATAGTGACTGTGCAGCAAAGGGAAACACCCCGCATCGTTGCCATGGCAATGTAAAAATGTGAGCAGAGGATGCTGCTTTAACAGTAAACTTCATGTTTCCTTCTACCTGAATTAGAGGCAATTACTTTAGATGGTTTCCTGGTATTGTGTTGCAGTACGCTGATCCCACTGTAGTAGGCGCTATCATGACTTCCATGGATACGGACTCCCCGCCTGCATAGTGGAGAAGAGCTGCCTTTTGAAAAGGTTCCACCGAAGAGCTTGTGTCTTTGTTCATTGAACTGTATGTTTTGAGCTCAGTGGTCATGTGTACTAAATGCACTGCCACATGAGTGATGACACCTCTGCATAGGAAGCTCAGTGCAACCTGGCTTCACCATGAGACCAGGCATAAGAGAAGGGGATGTATATGCACTGGATTGGTGTCACTACAACGCATGCTTTTACATCGCATGCCTTTACAACGCAGTTTTTACCACGCAGTCCATTACAACGCATAATGCTTTTAGGCGCTGGATAGTGAATTATTTAATTTACTATTCCAACTCCAGTCCCCGTGGATAGCAGGGAAGGTGTTGGATAGTAAATTAAATCTATTCCCTATCCTAGAGCGCCCCCCAGCGCAATGCGTTGTAATGGTTTGCGTTGTAATGGTTGCGATGTAATGGTAGTGCGTTGTAAAAAATGCGTTGTAAGTGATGTTCCCCATATGCACTGTATGCTCATGAGGTCAGATGCACTTGATCAGCATGAGAAAAACATTGTTAGTCAAGCATAAGCAAAGGATAAAAAAGGATTAAATAATAAAGGTTCTGGGGCATAACTGGCAATATATGAGGCATGTAATCAGGGAACAGACATATAAAGTATTCAAGAGACTCTGGGCCTCATTTACAAGAGGCCTGCGCCGCCGAGGTGTCACTTTTTATAGCGTTCCGGTGGCACATGCCTCTCAATCATATCTATGAGTGCCGCAAAGCCATCCTGCGTGACGCTACATGGCCTCGTAGATTTGGAATAAGGCGCAGCAACGCAAAGCGCTGCACGCCTTACTCTGCATCAAGGAGGCGGCCCATGGGCGTTGCTGTGGGTGGTCCCCCTCAACACCCATGGATTTTGACACTGTCGCAGATTTACAAACTCACGTAAACCTGGGGGAGCACCAAACACATATGCCTCCCAGAGCAGGCGTAACGAGGAGAAAAGCATTAACATTTCTCCTCATTTGTCCATTTTCCATGTAAGCTGCATTCTGCAGCACACATAGAATGAGGCAAATGTCTCTCATGATTGTTTTTGTGCAGGAAGGCGCCCCTTCCTGTACAGAAACAATCGTGCCAACAAAACAGACACCCTTGCACCATGGTGCAAGGGTGCCTGTGTTGGGGCTCGGCTGCGAATTGTGCACTGCTGCTAGCTGAAAGGACAAGAATGCACCGTATCTCGTAAATACAATCATTCCAGCCCTTTCAAACTGTCCTAGGGCAGTGCAAAAAATTGACATGCAGCACTGCCCGACGCCAATGTTTTGTAAATAAGGTCCTCCGTTCAGAAGCCATTGATAATGGTGATAACTCTGTTTCTGCTGCATTTTCTGCCACAATGACTCGGATGCATTAATTGGTCAGCTATAAGAAGCTTTACAATTTGTTAACTTGCTCCTCAGGGGCGAGTAGGAGCATTGCTAAGATGAAAAATCTGATATCTCCAGGGCCCTCTGCCCAAATGAATGACCACTTGCCAGTCTTTAAAACATTTCTCATTTCTTGTCTATGCTTTGTCCTTCTTCTAAAATCTTGCCAACATGGTGCGGACACATCTGATGGATTTGATAGATCAAAATGGGATTATATATTTGACCCAATGGTCTTTCGCCTGGGAATGTTGAGGCCTGGGAATGTTGAGGCCTGGGAATGTTGAGGCGTGCACCCAGCAAAAGAAGAATCCTGCTGTCTTGTGCACTAAAACTCTTTTCAGATCCATAATGCTTCTTTGGAATGATCCTCCATTGCTTGTCCATATTTTATTTGAATTGTACACACAGCATTGGCCCTTTTAGGTCTCTACTACAGGCAGCTTTAGCTGTCTGCAGACAAGACCTATTGTTTTTCATACATTACATATACTTAGACTGGACTTTAGTTCATCGCCTTGCTCATGGTTGTATTGCGTAGTTGTCTTTCCATCTTCTGCCCATGATCAATTCGGTCTCACTGTGCTCTGACTGGATAATGTTTTCTTCCACTGCCAATGGCTTTTGTTGTCTTTCTCACTCACATGTTCCTGATTCCATGGTTTTCCTCCATCTTCTTGTGTTTGTCCTGCTCAGTTCAATTTCAGTCTCACAGTGCTCTGACTGGATGGTATCTCCTTCAACATGCTTTGGTCTTCTTGCTCTCCTTCTCCCTCCCTTTCCCACTTTCCCCTACCTCCCAGGCTATCTTTCCCTCTGTTTCCTTATTTTTATTGAATTTTTTTGCCGAAAGCCACACTATGACGAGCATTTAGCGTAAAGATTTTTTTTTACAATTTCAAGATGGCTGCCCTCATATGCTCATGTGTATGTGTGGCAGACACACATGAATGGTTTTGCTTCCTTTTAACAAATCCCATTCAAACATGGTCACCGCCGATACGAAGCAGCCATCTTTGAATAGGATTCATTAAAATGAATTAAAATGCATTTCAAAATGGCTACTGCGGATATGCACACATACACGCTGACCATCTTTGAAAGGCAGTTGTTAAAATATTACAAAAGATAGTTTCCCAAGGGCATGCATGAAGCTGCACCATCTTTTAAAGCATTTAGTAAGGGTTTAACATCCATTCCAAGATGGCCACTGTGGAAGCCAAGATAATCATCTGCCAATGCTTTTTAAAGTATGCTGGTGGTGCAACAATACTGAAGCCTTTATAGAGCAGCTTGGGTCCAGGACAGTATTGCGTACTTATCCCTGACCACTTCAATGTCAATATCAGTGGTTTGGAAAGAGAGGAGAGAGAGCTCACTTCTCATCCAGGATCTAAACCAGCTTTGTTCTTTGCATATGAAACCCTTATGGAGCTTAAAAGATGTGTGGATAATTTGGCGACCTACGCTTCACAACATAACTTGTGTATGAATATGAATAACATTATGTACTTTGGAACATCCAGAGGGAAGCCCAACCAGTGTTTGGGAAAGTGGAGAGAGTTACTAGCCTTAACGACTGGGGTGTCCTGATTGGCCACAAACTATCCTGGAAAGCACTGATGGCCAACAAGAGACGGATTGTTCTTGCTGTGGTAGCAGGGTGAAGATAGTTTAATGAACAACATGGCGGCAATTCAATCCTAGCCTATAAAAAGGCATGTGTTGCAAATGTCATTCAGAGCCTGATGAATGGAACCTCCATCTAAATAGGTCACAACTTTCATAATACTAAGGTGGAGGTCTGGAGCTCAGTACCCTATGAAGCTGTTAGTCTCGTGTGCATTCTAAAGTCCAGCGAGTGACTGCCCACACCTGCAGGAGGTTGCCTTTGTTGTCCAAGAGACCTCGGTGTCCTCCTCAGAACCTGTGCACACCTCCACATGCACACAAACAGTGCACCTCCAGATGGTGTCATTGCCTTTGTTCTAGCGTCTATTATATGGCACGGGGGCAGGGGCAAAGGATTCCCTCATTTGCATGAGAACACCTCCCATGTGCATGCTGCATAGACATCGCCCGGCGCACAGGTAGCACCAGTGAGATTGGTAGTATGGAAGGGGTTGAACAAGCATCCGTGGCTTGTTCTGTAATGCTGGAGGGGCTCGAAGCGGGCCCACACACTGTGTGTGCCCCCTGTATTCTGCCTTTATATCGCATCGGCGTTCATTTAGCCCCAGTGGGATCAGTATAACAGAAGGGGTCGTACAAGCATCTATAGCCTCTTCTGCAATACCGGGGAGCTTCAAACAGGCACTCACATTGCATGTGCCCCCTGTATGGCCAGCGTCGGATTGGTAAAGAGGGCACTCGGGCAATGCCCGAGGGGCCGGTGTCCAATCCCAGCTGTGGGCTGCTTTTTTTAGGCAGTCTGGAGTGCGATTTGGCGGTTTCTGCATTGTTCTGATGGTTCCAGCGGCCCAGCGGGTGGCTGAGGGGCCTTTCTGGATGTAGATGGACGTCCATTACCTCCCTTTTATCAAAGGTCAGAGGTGTCACTCCCTTTCTCTCGCTGGGGCCGGCCCATTTACATGAGCGGAGGCAAAAGTGGCATCACTTGTATTCATGTGTTTTACCAGTGCAAGCTAATCTGTGCATTTTTTTACCCCCCCTTTTTTTTTATAAAACTTTGCAGAAGCAGTGTTTTGCGGAAAGGCAATATGCAAATGTGGGCCACTTTTTTCTATCATGCCCGGGCCGATTTTTAATCCCAATCCAACCCTGTGTATGGCGCCTTTAGATTGCACTGGCGTACATGTAGCACCAGCACAATCTGTATTACAGAACAGGCTGTACAAGCATCTGTGGCCCCTGGGGAGCTTGAAGCGAGCACACACACTATGCGTGCCCCCTTCGACCTTTTACATATCATGGCCCGTTTAGCACAAGCATCCCCAAAACCTTACTACCAAACAAAAAAGTGCAGGAAGAAGGCAAAAGAAACTGGATGGGGGCTTAGACGGGTGTCTGGTATATATATGCTACTTTACACTATTTAGGATTAAGCAATTTGGATTTCCACTTGTTACATGAGGCCTCCAACATGGACGTCAATTCACCGAAGAGCCAGGGGTAGCAGAAGTGACATCACAAGCCCTTTGGCCTCTACTTTCACAACAACACACAATTACACATACACACAAATTCACACATATACACTCTATCGCACTTCAACCCACTCTCACCTGCAAGCATGCACATAACATACATCTAAAAACATTGTTTACTTACTTTAGCTGCCATGGAAGGGCATATTCCAGCTTACTATACTCCATTTAATGTATTCACTATTTGTGTATTAAAACATTGACAGAAAATAAAGAGAGTAGAGCCCCAGCCGCCCCAGTGTTCCTGGAACTGAATTTGCCACCTCTGAGGCCAAGGGTTGAAAAGGCAGTGCCAGGGGTAGCAAAGGGCAAGCCAGGGGTTGCAACTGTGACCCCTAAATGATATCCATGCCTCTCAGCAATGTAGTCCCCCACCTTATATGTCAGATTGTGAACTGTAGAGAGATGTGAGTGGCTTGTCCTGAGATCTGGACTTGGACGATATAAATTATTGCATGCCCCTGACTCCGTCACTGTGTGAAACAGATAAAGAAGCTTAATAGCAGAATCACATTTGTAGTGAATGGGTCACACTATGAGCGGTGCATTCATGTGATAGTGGTCTCAAGGGTCAGGATGCGTGTAACCCTCTTGGTGTCCACTACAAATTGATTCTTTGATTTCATAAACTATGTATGAATAGGAACAAACAGTGGGAAGCAGAACCAGAGACGGAAAGGGGGATGAACAAAAACTGGTGAGAAGAAATTGGGAAAACTACGAAGAAGAAAAACTGCAAAGAAGAATTGCTGAGGAGGGAGACAGACCACAGAAAAGATAAGCAGAGCAGGAGTGCAAGCCCCCTCATATTTTATTTTCAGACAAAAGGTATTGTGTCGGGTAGAAACAACGCCTAATGAGCACAAAAAAGACAGCATGGAAATCAGATTTTTACCAATGAGATATCGCAGTGGGTAAATGTGCGCTTTATAAATACACATTATCATGCCTGGTGGCACTATATCTAAAATATTTATATTTGTAGTGCTGAAAGGAATCATGCTCGGATCTGTTTCCACTAGTAAATGATGCCTTTGTTTGCCACGGTTTGCCAGCAGTGCACTGGCAGGCTCCTTTTTATCTGTATGGTGTGCTCTCACTGGGGCATATGGCCAGGGCCGATTGAATTATATGATTGTGCAGATGTTTTCACATAATTGTAGATTTCAACAATAACAAAAAATTGTTTCTAGCTCAAACGGTTAAAAAGTTAATAAACACACAGTGACACATGTTTCAGCTCAGTGGAAGGTCCTTTACAAAGCTTGACTGACCACCTTTCTGTAGCTTATTGCAATATTTGTGTGCTAAACTAGTACAAATGAGGTTCAACCAATGAATCGATGGTGTTAACAAGTGTTAACATAACCAAATATGAAAGTAATACTATCACAAAATGTGCCACAAAATGCCTCCTAATTTGGCTTGTCTTGCCGCTTAATGCACTCAATCCTGCCGCACACTTTGACCCTCTCCTGCCGCATAATTCCAGTGGCCCTGCATATGACTGAAGGTGCACCCTGCTAAAGAGGCCCGAATGGGGCTAAACTGGTCTGGGGGTGCTTGTGTTCCTGTTCGGAGGTGACCTGGCCTGGCAGTTCATGCGTGACTGCTCCTACTGGGCCATGACCACAATTGGTTTGTCTATGGCTGGTTTCTGTCTGAGCAGGCATGATAAGTAAACCCATGATGGACCAGATTGGGGCCCAGAATGATTACAAGTATAGCAGAAAGTAATTCAAACAATCCACACATCACCTTTTTGCTTTCCTCAGTAGAATGCCCTCAGTGTGACAGGTGTGCTCAGGCGTGGGTCCCCCGATTATTGTGCCACAGGTCTCAAGCTGCACTCTACTGATGAGCCCCAATAAGTGAAGTTTGTCTGGGCAAAAAGAATTATTTTTCCCTCGTCGTCGTCTGTCGAAATTTCCCCCACCTGGGGCCTCATATATGAGGCTGTGTGTCACTTTTACGCCGCTAGTGCGTCACTTTTTGTGGCGTAAAAAATGCGTGTTGTTCCGCCATATTTACAAAGTGACCCATCTAGGTAGATGCGTCACTTTGTAAACCCCTGCACCACATTATACCTGAGCCAGGTATAATGTATTCAAGGGGGGCGTATTGACGCAAGGAAGGGTCGTAGAAGTGACGCAGTGAAATCTATGAGATTTCACTGCGTCACTTTTAGGACGCCGTTGCGTCAAAATCTTGCACCTGCCTCACAGCAGGCGTAAGACTGACGCAGGTCCTTCCACATGGGGCTTGCCCCATGTGAAAGGACGCATTGCTGGAGTTGCGTCACTTTTGTGACACACTCCAGCAATGTGTCACTTTTGCGCTTACAGATACGTCAGAAATACTGACGTATCTGTAACTCCTTGCAACATAATGCGTCATATATTAAATATGACGCATCAGGAATGTCGCAAGGAGTGCGCACTGAGAAGTGACGCATCGCTGCTTTCATGCGTCATTTCTCATAAATGAGGCCCCAGGCCCGCTGCCCCAGCGCTCTTACCACTGCTGTGTCCGGGATTCCTTTGATTCCGCTCAGAGGGAAACAGATCTGGCAGTTCGGGTTTTACTGTTCCTATTGGTGCAGAACCAAGGCTGGTTTGCATAAGGCTAATTCCTGTCTCAGTTGGCATGGTGGGCAAACAATATCATTAATTTAAGCAATCCACTTATCATAGTTTTTTGGCTTATCTTTATCTGCTGGGTCTGTGGTATGCCAAGGCATAAATTCGAAAAGTGGTATGCTACTAAGGAGAACTGGCACCACTAAGGAGAATGGCACATCAAAATATCTAGAAGTAACTTATTTCAGTGACGGTGCTGCAAGGTGAGGAGAACAACCAACCTCCCCAAAATTTAGGCCTGAGCCAACAAAATGCAATGGCACAGGGTTTCTGTCTTTAGCGGCGTCCTTAAAAACAGTTGCTATACATCCAGGGATCCTGTTACCGTACTCGGCATCACACGAGTGGCGGCGTCCTGGGCAATGAATTCTGGCTTAAGTCTTTGTTAACAGGACATATCCGGATCCCTGGATGTTTTGTTTAGCAACTGTTTTTAAGGACGCTGTTAACCCCTCCCCTGCTGATGACGGATCCGCTCCGCCATCAGCTGCGGTGGCGCTGTGCTGATGACGGAGCGGTTCCGTCATGGCCTGCCCGACGCTCCTGCGCGGCGCGAATTCCGCGCCTGCGCTGAGCGTTCTATTGAGCGGGCGGGGCCATGACGGAACCGCTCCGTCATAAGCACAGCGCAACCAACGCTGGTGACGGAGCGGTTCTGTCAACAGCATGCGCCCGCCGCTCTTCCGCCCCGCCCCCTTAGCACTGCGGCGGAATAGCCGCCGCAGTGAAGGGGTTAAAGACAAAAACCCTTTATGGGTTAGAAATATCACCACAAATTGAAGGTTCTTACAGAAAAGAAATAGCCTTGAAAAAGTTGTTCGATAATTCCCCCCTGTAAAGAAGAAAAGAATCTTGATTATTGTGTATATAATGTGCTGATATTGTGCACTACCAAACGAAAAGTTTTATACATATTCAACGTTTGCTGGCGGGTGTCATTGTATTCCAAGTCATGGCCTCTTGTTTGCAGTGCATAAGGACTCGCACTGATGCACTCCCAAAAGACACATCCTTCTGATTTCCTTATGTTTCTGTTGATGAATTATTTGAATGTGCAGGTCAGGCTGGACTGTTCCTACTGAAGCAGAAACAAGGCTGATTTGCATATGGTTCCTTCCTCTCTGTATTACCTCAGACAAGCTACAAAAACAATGGCTGATGCATAGATTCATTACCAATGGTTAACCCCTTGCATGCCGCCTCGATTCTGCGCCTGTGCGGCAAAATCGCGAGTGGGCGGGTTTATGACGGCCCCCAGCCGTCATCAGCACACGAGCGCCGTAGTGCATGACGGGTGGGGGCCGTCATCAGCATGCAAGGGGTTAAGATGGATTGCAGCATTTCCATTCATCCCTTTTTTGCTGTCTATCATCACACTAACTGTGTGGGGATGCCAAGTCCTTAGTCCCTCGGGCACTATGCCACAGTGAGTCAAGCTCACTGATGCTCCCAACAAGGATGAGGAATCTAGGGCAGGGGGCTGCATGTTTTCCCGTTCAGAGACAACATGGCCTACCAGTTTGTGCTAAAATTTACTACTGGCTAATGACCAGAGCTGATTTTGCATATCCTGGTCCGGCGCATTGGTTTGCATTTTCACTTACCGAGAAGAAGATGTCAAGCCTGGCATCATGCCGTGCCAAACGAGGTGGGGCAGGAGAAAGTGGCGGGCCGGAGCTGGGGCACAGGAATGGGGCGGGGCTCAGAAAGGAAACACTCACGAGTCACACTTGCACTTCCAGGTCACGAGGTGAAGTGCCCCATAACTTTAGCTGCCATTCCCACCTCGCACCCCCTTTATGTCTTTCACCATTGTTTTGTTTTTGCTTTGTTTGGTCCCCAGAGGTGAGGGTTCCCTTAATTTCTGTATCTATATGCTGCATGCATGCCAGCTTTTTACATACATCCCGCCCTGCCATGTGGGCTGTTTAGGGACTACCCTAGGCGTGACTTACATATATTAAAAAGGAAGCTTTAGGCCTGGCAAAAGGTTTATTTGGCAGGTTGAAATTGCAGGTTAAACTGCACACACAGGCTGCAGTGGCAGCCCTGAGACTTGTTTATAGGGTATCTTAAGTGGGTAGCATAACGAGTGCTGCAGGCCCACTAGCAGCATTTAATCTGCAAGTCCTGGGTACTTGTAGAACATGTTACTAGGGACTTTCAAGTAAATTAAATGTTCCATTTGGGTGTAAGCCAATGTTACCATGTTTAAAGTTAAAGGAGAGAGCACACACACTTTGGGCCCGATTCACAGAACTACCTTCAGACAAATTCCTAAACTTACTACTTTTGGTATTCACAGAAGTTAGGATTTTGTCTTAAGTTTGACTTAAGTCTGTCTTAAGACAAACTTAAGACAAAATCCTAACTTCTGTGAATACCAAAAGTAGTAAGTTTAGGATTTTGTCTTAAGTTAGTTCTGTGAATCGGGCCCATAAACATGGGTCAGCAGTGGTAAAGTGCACAGACCTAAATCCAGCAAAAAGGAAGTCAGTAAAAAGTTGCGGGAAACCACACCAAGGATGTCAGGTTCAATAGTGTATAATTTAAAGAACAAATGTCAGTGGTAATACAGCACAGGTCAGCACCTCTGCATTGTCTTCCAAAAAGTCTTTAGGTATATATGTACAGGCGTGCTCAATGTATAACACTGTGCCACTCACCCAGTGTTAATATATATAAAGAAAAGAGAAATTCTCTCTATACAATTGAAGACAAATATTAACTACAGAGTAAAACCTCAGGTAAGTCAACCGACCTTTTTGTCAGAAAATGTTAATAAACACCGCACCATGCAATCTACAAAATAGAATGAGCAACAATCTGAATACAAAATGCAAAAAACACAAAAATTCCCGGTTGTGTTGACACGAAGTATTGATGAAGACAGCCGACACGGGTTTCATCGTGTAAACAACTTTTTCAAGGCTTAAAAATAAGATGGTAAGGATGATAGATCATCTCTTTGAGTCCCTTAGTTGTTTGGGATAAACACCGAAATGGCGGTAGTCCAGGACTTCTCCAATGTGTGGGGGGATGCTTTATCACATGCCCGGTCTAGTACAGCTACAACTACTGATGCTGTACCACTAACTACATAAACATTGCTCTGAGTTTCGATCAATGACAGTAAGCATTTTTGGCTTTCTACTGTTCATAAGATTACCTATATGTACATGTTCTCGAAGAGTGGATACACCGAAATTGAATATCACTCAATATGTGAAGTCTTCATAGGATTACACACCTGTGAAAAGCATTCCCAAGTTTTAATTGCAAATAAAACTAGAAGGCTGGATTACCGCCAAGGTCGGTTGCCTTACCTGCGGCTGTGCTCTGAAGGTAATATTAAGGTTCAACAGTGTAGTAAAGATGTTTACCAAAAGATCACACGGAAATCTGGGATCTTATTTCTACTGCACAGCCAGAGCTATGTTTCTGACTGAGACTTGGCTGAAACCCCATACGGTTCCTGCTATTACTCTGGGCGCCCCTACAGGATATAAAATGATAAGGTTAGATCGATCTGTTAAAACAGGTGGTGGCATTGCTATTATTCATAAAGAGGGGATTAAGGTCACCATATTGGAACAAAAGAGTACCCCTTCGATGGAAATGATGATTTTTAGGATTGATTCTTCATCTAAAATCCACTGGAAGGGGGCTCTGGTATATCGTCCACCAGGGCCGAGTGCCAACTTTGCACTCTCCCTAGTTGAAATACTAGCTCCGTACTTTAAAACTGGAAATGATTTTTTACTTCATAGGGACTTTAATGTCCATGGGGATCTGCCCAACAATCCTGAGACTTTGTCTTTTATGGCGGATCTATCCCTATTAGGATGCGTTCAACATAATAAAGGCCCCACTCACTTAGAAGGTCATACACTGGATATGATCTTTTCTAATTCCTCTAAGATCATATGCCGCCCTTCAATCCAGGTGACGTGGTCAGACCATTTTATAATTGAATTTTCCTTACTGGGTTTGGATAAACCTAATAAGCGGTCTCCCCCTCCGTCTTTCTGGCGCAGACAATGGCACAAAGTGACACTAGCTGATTTTCAGAAGGTATTAGTGGAGCCCCATATCACAACCTCTGATAATATTGATTCAGCTCTATCTAAGTTTAACTCTGCCATTTTAACTTCAGTAGACTCTTTAGCCCCTATGAAACAATGTAAACAACGTTCCACCTCTTGTTAAGAGGCGTGGTATACTGCCCAATTGCGGTCAGATAAACAGGCGTGTAGGAAATTAGAAAAAACCTGGAAGAAAACACATTCGGAGGAAGACAGAAAGGGCTATTATTCTGCCCTGTCTATCTATCATAAAAATATCAGACAGGCTCAGAAAAATTACATCGCCTCACAATTGGCAGAGGCAGGTAATTCCTCTACGGTCCTATACCGGATTTTGCAAGCTTTTGCTAAACCTTCGGTGTGTGACAGTCTTGATGTATCCTCACAATCTTTATGTGATGATATATCCCTCCATTTTAGAAATAAGATCGAGTTGATATATGCTAAAATAATCAAGACAACAAACCCTGCGGACTGCCTCCCCATTCCTCTCTATCACCCCAGGACTACTGATACTGCTACTCTTACTGTTTTCCCCACAGTCAGTCAGAGCGAATTTGAGACTCTAATAGGTCAAATTAAGACAGGGTCTCCTATGGATCTTGTCCCTGCAAGAATTGTCTCCTCTTTGGGGAATTCCCTCTGCCCTATGATTCAGACCCTGATGAACCTCTCCTTTGCTGAGGGAAGGATCTAGCTAACCTTCGCCCCATATCTCTCCTCCCGTATCTGAGCAAGATGACAGAAAAGCATATCAACACCCATCTGTCGAGTTTCATCGAGCTGACTAGAGGTTTAGATCATTTCCAGTCCGGGTTCAGGCCCAACTATAGCACGGAATCGGCACTCCTCTCTTTGATTGATACCATCAGAATGTCACAGGATAGGGGGAGGTCTGTGATTCTGGTGCTGTTGGACCTGTCGGCAGCCTTCGACACGATATCGCATGAAATCTTGCTCAAACGTTTGCAGGAGGTAGGGGTGAGGGGTTTGGCTCTGTCCTGATTGAAGAGTTTTCTATCTGGCTGCACGCAGAGTGTCAGTCTGGGTTCTTTCCACTCGACACCTGTGGAGCTCACTAAGGGGGTGCCACAGGGCTCATGTTTAAGTCCCACGCTTTTTAATGTGTATGTGGCCCCCCTGGCCGATCTAATGAGATCGTATGGATTTATCCCTGTGTCGTACGCTGACGACACTCAGCTGCTCTTTCCCTTTCAGACCCTGACTGCTACAGTTAAACAAACACTTCTTCTCTGAAGGCATGACAGCTGTGTCTAAATGTACGGCCTCAAATTTCCTGCAATGTAATGAAGGGAAAACCGAGGTTATGCTGTTTGGGGAAGCTAAATTGTTATGGTCGCCAGACTGGTGGCCTTTAGATCTTGGCCCCGTCCCCTGCCCTAAACAGACAGTAAAGAACTTGGGTGTTCGGCTGGACCAAGGGCTATCCTTAAAAGAGCATGGCAGTCAAACAGCTGGGTCCTGTTTTCATGTCTTAGGTGTGTGTTTCCTCTATTGCCAGACGATTTCAGAAAGACTCTTGTCCAGGCTCTAGTGCTTAGCCGCCTGGACTACTGCAATGGGCTGTTGATATCAGCAAATGATAACTTGCTAAGTAGATACCAGGTGGTTCAGAACACCGCTGCTAGATTAGTTCTTAATGCCCCGCCAAGAACCCCATCCTGTCCTCTTCTGGAAAAGCTTCATTGGGTACCGATCCGACAGCGGGTAAAAGTTAAAACCTGTTGTATTATTCATAAGAGTATCCATGGTTCAGACCCTCGGTACCTGACTGAGAAGTTTGTCCCCTATAACCCTACACGCTCCCTCCGCTCTAGCAATCAAGGTCGTTTACAGGTCCCGTCCATCAGAAGGGCAAGACTGGGCGGTAGAGCTCTTTCATTCCTAGGTCCCAGTCTGTGGAACAAACTTCCTTCCACCCTTAGGCTATGCACTAATCATTTAGCCTTTAGAAAACTGTTGAAGACCTTCCTGTTCTAATCCAGCGTCTCCCTTCCTTTAAGATCTTGGAAACACTGTTTGTTCTTGCCTGTTAGGTGCACGCAGCGCAGAGATACTCCTTCGGGAGTCGAGTCTAGCACTTTACAAGCATATAAATAAATAAATAAATAAATAAATAAAGGACACAGGAAGTGATTTAGCCACGTTAATACAGGAAAGTAAAGGGACTGCATACTAGGGTCAAACTTTTTCCCAACTAGAAAATCATGGATTGGATTAGATACATACGGGAGGTCTAAGGAATTATGAATGATATTCAAAGCAAGAAAAATGTATCAAGGATACCAAGCCCGGAGAAATGAGCCAAGAATTGCTTGTATCTCCATGAGGAAGTACCATCGAGGAATCAGAACACACCCTTTGGACAAACATGTGCAGGGAATGCCACCATCCCGGCCAAGCCCTGCAAACGTCACTCACACTCAAATGCAGACAAGAGACTAATCTCCTGTGCGACCCAGATTCTTCTAAAAAACAAGGTGAATCAGAATGCTTGATGGCACTCTCTGCTTCAAGTTAGTAACTCTAATTTCTATTGGAACTCATTACTCCCAAACATAAGATCCACGGATACCTATCCTACCTTCAGAAGACCACCCAAGAGTTGTCTCTTTCCTACACAACCCCCATCCCCAAACTTAATGTACACATATCCTTGTGTTTGTGAAGATTTATCAATTAGATTATACATATGCATCTAGATATGTGTATTTCTTTGTACAAATATGTATAATAACTATGTTTTTTAAATATGAAGTTATTCTTTACAAACCAAGGCCCATTTGGTGTCTCATGGCTCTGTCCGCAGCAGAGGCTATGAAGAGATGATTCATTTTGCCCATTTAATAATGGCTGCCGAGCGCAGAACTGACTGGCTTCCCTAGCCGGGCTAAGCCAGGTGTTTACAAGTACAAGGCGGGTACTCAGCCTGAAGAAGGCTCTGAATATAAAGGGAGTGCTACAATGCAGGTACAACCCCTGGCACGGGATGTACGTTGTTACAACGCATGCTGTTACAACGCATGCCATTACGACGCAACTTTTACAACGCAAGTCGTTACAACGACTTGCGTTGGGGGGCGCTGGATAGTGAATAGATTAATTTACTATTCCAACTCCAGTCCCAGTGTATAGTAGGGAAGGTGTTGGATAGTAATTTAACCTATTCCCTATCCTGGAGCGCCCCCAGCGCAAGTAGTTGTAATGACTTGCGTTGTAAAAGTTGCGTCGTAATGGTAGTGCGGAGTAACAGTTGCGTTGTAAAGGATGTTTCCCCCTGGCACGGCCAGCACAGGTAAGGTGGGGCGGGGCGTGGTGGGTGGGGAGTCGACAGGTGACGGAATAGATCCAATTAAGTAAAAAAAGAAACCCACTTAACTTGCGCTCACTGCATTGCCAACTCAGCGATGCGGGGACCGCAAGGTAATTGGTTTTATTCATGTTTTTATTTCATTTTACCTATCCTGTTGTCTGTCGACTTCCCCCTCACCCCGCCCCGGTCCCGACTCACCATTCTTACCTGTGTCAGCCGCACCTGTACAGCCCCCTGCTGTTTTAGGACCATCTATCAAACTCTAATATCACCTTGACGGACAGGAATGGTTTTGAATAATAGACGTGTGTCAAAAGAGACTGCCGCTAATAGCTGTGTCCTGTAGCACAGAGAAGCCCTCAGGGGTCACTGCAGGTGAACTGTCTATTGAGACATATATCATGATTTCTGTTTTATAGAGGTTTCTTTAAAGCACTGCTAAAAGCCCTAAGAGGGGCCTCACGTGACCTCTTCTGTGGGGGCGGAGCTATGCGAAGCAGGTGCAGTGGTACCGGGTCTTGGGGTGTGAGGGCCCCCACCCTCCAATTATGACTGCCATGGGACAGGTGCTCGTTTCCACTGCTTGCGTCAGGGCGCACACTACGTTGCACGTCACTTTTGTATTTCACAAGCTTTCGGCATTCCGTGCAGGAAGGAGTGTCAGGATGTGACGCAGCAACGAAATGGGAACACTCTTTTCTTTTTATTGCAACATTTCAAAGGGAGAAGGGACTCATTTATTTATTTATAAAGTGTTTCCTCTTGCTTTTCTACCTTAGAGAGCCTAAAGTAAACACAAAAATATGTGCACACTCACCTGGAACCAGCCAGCTGGGGCAGTCGGTACTTCTTCTGAGAGTTTATAAATTATTCATTCTCAGGAATGTTTATAAAATGAATGTCCATGGTCATAATTTAAGGCTACACCTGGCCAGGAGCAGGTCTGGTGACCACTGAATTAGAATCGCGTCACACAGACGCTTAGTCAGCCTTTGTCTGTGATTGCAGCTGACACTAGGCTTTTCCTCCATGTTGGTGGGGTTTTTCCACCCAAAGAGCTCCTTGCAACATGGAGGGAGCATTCATGGAAAAGAAACAATGGCAGAAAATCCGGTAGGGCGACAAATGCGGTTGGGCATGAGTGGTTGAAAGTTTCAGCGCTTAGTCCATCATCTCCTTGTCTTTGCTTTGTTCGCCCTAAGTTGGCAGGGTGATGTATCCTTACCGTCACCTTACAGCTAGAGCATTTGACCTTGAAGCTGGGGAACTGGGTTTGAGTCTCGGTAACGATGCTCAACATCTGTGATTTTGGGCAAATTACTTAATCTCCCCGAACCTAACAAAAATAAATGTGTCCATCTGTAACAAAACTGGTGCCATGTAAAGCGCTCTGATACCTTAGGGCCGAGTTCGCGCTATATAAAACTCCACACAAAAAAAAAAAGTTCTGTGACTGGGGAGTGTCTGAAAAGATTCAGCGCGCTCCATCCGTCATCTACTTGTGTTTGCTTTGTTCGCTCTAAATTGGCAGGGTATTTATTCCCTGACGTGGGTCCCTTGCTCACTTTAGCACTTTAGCACTGGATTCAAGGTAGCCGGACTGATGATGGGTGATATACCCGAAACCGGTCTCAGGATGCTTGTTTCCAGTCTAGGGATGACCTGGCCTGGTAGTTTGAGCCAGACTGATCCCATGGGAAGCAGGGTCATGGCTGATTTGGGGACGTGTTAAGCAAAAAAACAATGGATTCGGCCAACATTTTTGACTGGTGGTTGAAAAGGTTTAGCACTCCATCCATCATCTTGTTATGTTTGTATGATGGAGCATCTGAACCAATCAAACACTCACACCCCCACGAACTTCGATCAACCACCTGTTACATGCCCTTTAGGAAACTATTAAAAACCCACCTGTTCCGACAAGCGTACGAGGACTGATCACCTGCTCCTTCTCCCTGTCCCTCCCCCTGAGTTTATCTGTCCTACAGCGCCATGAAACCAGTGGTGTCCGAGGGCTTTATAAATAATTTTTACAATTACAACTACAATTACCCAGTCAAAAGATCTGGGTTTAATCCATCACCGTTCTTTAGCCCACTCTGCCACCCCAGTTAAGACATGGCTATATGCAAATCAGTCTGACTCTGTGCCTCATGGGAACAGTCCAGACCGAACTGCCAAGCCATGCCTTCCCTGGACCGGAAACAAGCTTCCGAGGACCGGTTTCTGGCATTCCAGCCGTCTTCAGCCCGGCTTGCTTGAATCCAATGGCAAAGTGAGCAAGGGACTCACGTCTGAGCATACCCTGCCACACTTGTGGCGGCCAAAAGCGGAACAAAAGGGGGTGGTGATGGACGGAGCATCTGAACCAATCAAACACTCACACCCAGTCAAAAGATCTGGGTTTAATCCATCACCGTTCTTTAGCCCACCCACCCCAGTTAAGACATGGCTATATGCAAATGAGTCTGACCCTGTGCCTCATGGGAACAGTCCAGACTGAACTGCCAAGCCATGCCTTCCCTGGACCGGAAACAAGCTTCCGAGGACTGGTTTCTGGCATTCCAGCCATCTTCAACCCGGCTTGCTTGAATCCAGTGGCAAAGTGAGCAAGGGACTCACGTCTGAGCATGCCCTGCCACACTTATGGCGGCCAGAAGCGGTACAAAAGGGGGTGTTGATGGACGGAGCATCTGAACCAATCAATTACTCACACCCAGTCAAAAGATCTGGGTTTAATCCATCACCGTTCTTTAGCCCACTCTGCCATCTTAGTTAAGACATGGCTATATGCAAATCAGTCTGACTCTGTGCCTCATGGGAACAGTCCAGACCGAACTGAAAAAGCCATGCCTTCCCTGGACCGTAAACAAGCTTCCGAGGACCAGTTTCTGGCATTCCAGCCGTCTTCAGCCCGGCTTTCTTGAATCCAGTGGCAAAGTGAGCAAGGGACTCACGTCTGAGCATACCCTGCCACACTTGTGGCGGCCAAAAGCGGTACAAAAGGGGGTGGTGATGGACGGAGCATCTGAACCAATTAAACACTCACACCTAGTCAAAATATCTGGGTTTAATCCATCACCGTTCTTTAGCCCACTCTGCCACCCCAGTTAAGACATGGCTATATGCAAATCAGTCGGACCCTGTGCCTCATGGAAACGGTCCAGACTGAACTGCCAAGCCATGCCTTCCCTGGACCGGAAACAAGCTTCCGAGGACCGTTTTCTGGCATTCCTGTCGTCTTCAGCCCGGCTTGCTTGAATCCAGTGGCAAAGTGAGCAAGGGACTCACGTCTGAGCATACCCTGCCACACTAATGGTGGCCAAAAGCGGTACAAAAGGGGTTGATGATGGACGGAGCATCTGAACCATTCAAACACTCTCACCCAGTAAAAAGATCTGGGTTTAATCCATCACCGTTCTTTAGCCCACTCTGCCACCCCAGTTAAGACATGGCTATATGCAAATCAGTCTGACCCTGTGCCTCATGGGAACAGTCCAGACCGAACTGCCAAGCCTTGCCTTCCCTAGACCGTAAACAAGATTCCGAGGACCGGTTTCTGGCATTACAGCCGTCTTCAGCCCGGCTTGCTTGAATCCAGTGGCAAAGTGAGCAAGGGACTCACGTCTGAGCATACCCTGCCACACTTATGGCGGCCAAAAGAAGATACAAGGCTATCGGTTTGTGATTAGGAAGTTGGCCGATTGGATGAAGCATGAGTGGCAGGTTGTGTGATTCATCAGGATTCCAGCATGTCATTGGGAATGGCACTTTAGAGAAATTGGCGTAAAAAAACCCCCAGGGGGTACAATTGGATGTTCCATCTAAAGAAGGAAGCCTCAAGGGTATCTAGAGATGCTGTGTGTATGCATGAGAGAGACCATGTGTGTGTTTGTGGATGTGTACAGGTGTGTGGACCTGTGTAAGCAACTGCGCTTGTATAGCCCACACTGTGTTTGTATGTATATACGTGAACAATACTAGAGTATGAATAGCCCACCCTATGGTCCTTATCACGAGAGGTGGGTGCGATAGCCAAAGGGAATATCACTTCAGACCCTTGCAACTGTTTCAGTGTCTGTTGTCCCACAATTGACAGAACCAGTAATACCAGATCCAGTAATTCCATGCCCTGGGACTCTGGGCCTGGATCAATTATTCATGAGGCTGCAGGTAGCTGCAGTTCCTTCCTCTTCTAGCCGCAAACACCCCACCTTACAGCTGCCCAGCTGTGCCCTTTATTGTCCTCCAAAGCCCTGTTCCCACCTTGCCATCTGCACAGACTCCTCTAGTCCCAATTACAAACCTGCTCCACAGTAGCTGTAATGAGGGCCCATGTGTTTGTGCGTGAGGGTGCATAGTCATGTGTAGCCAACTCTGTATGTTTTCATACTGAAGGCGCCAGGCCCATAAGTTCTAGACCTATTCTAGAGTCACACTCACATGGTTCTTTTTCGCAGCATGGAAGCATAAAGGGGGCGGGGGGAAGTCGTTAAGAAACAGTCAATTAGCCAGTAGTCCATTTGAATACATAATAATCCACGGACAACTAATTAATATTAGTTAGTTTATTACAAAGCCGAAAATAACTGGACATGGAGACACCTCAACCCGAGGGTATAGCAGCGATACAGAGGAATTAGCATGAAGCCAAATCTGCTCATCCAATTGAGACGTTTTAGCAGAAGAAAAATAATTAATTCAAGAAGTAAAATACAGAAAATCAGAAAATGTGAGTCCAAATTTCCCTGTCTCGAGGGTTGGTGAGTGGAAAGCATTACTTCTATCCCTACTCTAATGCTAAGGTGGCATCCCTACATAAGCATTTTCAAGGAAACAGATAAAAGGTGTCAGTGCGTGAAGTCTCTCCACGATTTATGGGTCAAGTAGCAGAAAGCCACCATCACAAAGAAAGAGCTTGTTGGGGATACTCTCTCTCTGAAGGCAAGAAAGAAGTGGGGCTCTTTCCGTAGTTCCTACAATCATTTATGCACAGGTCGTGTTCCCATGATGCACTTTGGTCAATCCATCCACTCGGGGTACAATCCTGAATGTACTTTTCCACTATGTCAATTGTGTACCTTGCTAGCAACAATTTGTCCTTGGTTCCCAGAACTTCTTCTGTGAGAATTGTAACAACCTTCCTTTATTGAACCAAGCCACACAATTGTAACTTCTTCCCTCCTTGCCTACGCAGTAAAACAAAGGCATCATTCCACCTAAAAGAGTGTGTCTTTATCTGCAACGCAAAACATGAGAAAGAACAGATTCCAGCACACACATGAAATTCAATTATCAATTCTAAAGTGAGACTTGTCAGGAACTTACATTTCAGGCCTACGATTTCAGCTAACATAAGAAAGCACTGTGTAAGTTTTACAAATCCACATAAACCTTAATTTAATTTCAACTAAAACATTTCCTCACTTATGAAATGTCATAATTATTAAACCCATTTAGTACATGAATATTTGTCAGTTGCACAACACGAGTTCTTCATGTTAATGTTTTCTGCTAGTTACATTCATTTCCTATGCTAATTCTCCATAGTACTTATCATTGACCTAAAATACATCACGTATTCATGTTTCACAATTCTAACACTTCATGTTAAGTTCAGTTCAGTTCAGTTCAACTTTATTCGGATACGATAGTACCCTTAAAAGCACAAAACCATAAATACATCACAACAGTTCATACAAGAGTTAAAATTCATATTCATATATCCAAAGTGCATAGTGCAAAGGACAAGCCATCATTTTTACATAAAATGGTTAAAACAATTCTCAAGTTGTGTCACATATGGTCAAGGATCCATCATAGACCTACGTGCTCTAATCGCAGTTTTAAGGAAAGTGCTAGTGCGGAAAATCAGTTCAACATCATCTAAAGCTAGTATACACTGATATGCTACATCCAGGGTAATTGGTCTTCGCTTTTTAAAATATGCATAAAGAAACTGCTTAGAATATATAAAATAATATTTACAGAAGAATATAAAGTGCAAAATAGATTGCTCACTCCTCGCATCACAGGGGCACAAATTTTGGTTAAAATGTTTGCTATACTTCATGTTAATACAATAGATGATTATTTGCAGGTGCTCTCTACACATGATTATGCTGCACCCCTACAAATTATATGAGATTCCACTCTATCAATACTATCTGCTTGTGTGTTATGTGTGAGCATGTATAGGCCACCCTGTGTGTGTGTGTGTGTGTGTGGGCATGTATAGCCCACACTATGGGATCTGGCAGGTCTTCAATGATGGAAAAGCTTGACTCAGTCTGACAAACATTATCTGTGTGAGGACCAGCTCTCTGTGGGTAATGCTCCCAGTAGTATCTGATGGTAGGTCAGGGGTGAAGGAGGTCGGCCATGTTGGGGAGGGACGGGGGAGGCTAGAGCGCTAAATTGCTTGAAGGGATCTGTGGGGGAACTGAGGTTCACTACGTCATTTCTGTGTTGAGGATGACTTATGAGGAGGTAACGTTGTGTAGAGTTACAGTGAGTAAAAAGCAGAGTGGGAAGTTCAGGGTGGCACAAGTTGCTATGTGATAGGAGTCGGGAGTAATGTGGAAGAAACAGGGCAGGAGCTGGAAGCTAGAGGCTGGGAGGCCAACTTGTGAATGTAGTTGTAGGCGATTGTGCTCTGTTTAAGGTTGAATCTATGAATACACAGCACCAACTTCACCTACTCAATCCCAGATCAATACACATATCACTGAGCCAGCAGTCAACTTTGTACCCGGGTCCCTTCGGTCCTTTCTTTTCACTCAGGGGCGTAGAAGTAGTAATAATCTTTATTCAGTTGTAATCACAACCATAAAACATATAGGATCATAATACATACAATTCATAGATTATAAAAATAAACAAAGTACATTATAAAAAACATTAAAAAAGATAAACAGCAACAATATCATAAGTACATAAACTAATAGGCCAATTCCCCACTAGCAGCAACAGAGTTAATCGAGTCTAGATTACCGTGCTCTCAGAGCAGCGCGTAAAAAACTGGAGACAGCAAATAAAAGATGTACATTTAATAAAAGCTGCAGGACCTGGAGAACAGCACAAACTTGAACGAAGTTCATGGATTTCCACAGGGAAAGATTAGGCAGCTTCCTAGGGGTATTAACCCCTTAGCTGCGGCGGCTATTCCGCCGCAGTGCTAAGGGGGAGGGGGGCCGCGCGGCGCTCCCGTGCTCGTGATGGACCCGCTCCGTCACGAGCCTCGGGTGGGCTGTGCTTATGACGGAACGGTTCCGTCACGGCCCCGCCCGCCTAATAGAACCTTCAGCACAGGCGTGGAATTCGCGCCGCGCAGGCGCGGCGAGCGGGCTGTGACAGAACCGTTCCGTCACCAGCACAGCCCACCCGAGGCTCGTTTTGGAACGGTTCCGTCATGAGCATGCAAGGGGTTAAACTATTTACAAAACATCACAAAGTGCAGGGTGTCTTGTGGAGACATTTTGCTGCAGCCACAGGGCCCCAATGTACCAAGATGACTCCATCCACTGGGGGATGCCCGGAGGTAGTGTAACAGATCGAACCTGAATATTGTCAGAAGGAACCTGTCCCTCTCGTTAACCACAAGGGATAATTATTGCTCCTCCATACCCTGGACATATCTTAATAACATCATCCCCCATACCGTAGGTTTCATCAACTCTGTGTGTTCATGTTGCAGTGATACCCATTCTAAAAACATGTCCCTTAACCCTCTTAAGCTCTGTATGACATAGGTTGTAAGGATTGAAAAATATATCCTCCCTACCCGTATCGACAAAGGCTGACTTTACGTAAGCAATCCAGGGAATTTTATGTGCATGATCGAGGGATAAACATTTGAGGAGGATCTGTATGTTCAGTTCAACTTTCTCCATAGTCCATATCTTTATCCAGCAGAAAAAGGGTCGGAGAGCTACAAGGTCTCCTATGAAACCTACAGCAAGCTCATCACGGATGGAAAAGGCTGGGGTTCCATTTGGCACCTTCAGGACGCGTCTGAGAAACCCATTCTCTGGTCTGTGAATCTTATCGATCCTTGTGTACCCCCAAATCTCACAACCAGATTTGAAAAACCCGGGACTTTAGCCAATACATTATTTCATACCCGAAGTGTTTTAGAACTTGTGGACCGAGGGCAGACTTCCATTACGTAAAATGTAGTGTAGTTAACCTGCAGGGTCCAGTCTGGTCATAAAGGCAACAAACTGGTCCACTAATGACAGCAATCCCACCGTAGTACCCACCATAAGGACGGTGTTATCAGCATATAGTAGAACCAGGAGTGATGTGGTACCCACCCTCAGGAAACAACCCTAACAATGCAGTCACTACAACACGCTACCTTTACAACGCAGCTGTTACAAGGCAACTGCCTTTACATCGCATGCCATTACAATGCATGTCATTACAACACATGTCACTACAACGCATGCCATTACAATGCATACAATTACAACGCATGCCATTACAACGCATTATAAGGTAAGTAATGGGGAATTTTTAATTTTATAGTGGCTATGTGTTTTGGGGTACATGGGATTAGTAATTTTTACCCCTACATTATCCAACACTTACCCTTCTGTTGCATTCACTGGAGTGGGAATAGTAAATTGTACCTCTACACTATCCAACACTTACCCTACTGTTGCCCTAAAAGTATTATACGTTGTAATAGTATGCGTTGTAATGATATGGGTTGCAATGGTCGTTTAAAAAAATGCGTTGTAATGGCATGCGTTGTAAAATCATACAATGTAATGGTAGTTGCGATGTAAAAACCATGTTGTAAAGGCATGTCATATATTCCCCACCCTCGGACAATCTACCTGCACAGAGAGAAGCGATTCTTCCAACCCATTAATATAAAAGGTAAACAGAAATGGAGCAAGATTGCACCCTGATAAACTCCACTCCTAGTGCTACATTGCTGGGTGCAATCTACCCCCGGGGAATATCGCACCAGGCAGTGGTATTGGCATGCAAGTCTGACAGAAGGGTCACAAAGTTTGGGTCAACCCCATAGCAAGAAGCAGGTTCCACAACTTCCTGTGATTGACCCTGCCAAAGGCAGACGTGAGGTCCATAAAAGCCAAATGAAGGGAACCAGACCTGGCAACAGTGTACTTATGTATGATTAAATACATGTTCAAACACTGATCCGTTGTTGATTTGTGCAGCCTGAAGCCATATCAGACCTCGGAAAAAATGATTTGTGTCCACCCACAACATGAGCCTATTTAATATTACCCTCCCGAGCTCCTTCACCACTGCATTGATCAAGGAAGTCGGTCGGGAACACAGGAGGTTATCCTTATCCCCCTTCTTAAAAACCGGAATGATTACAGCACTAGAACATGAGGGCGGGACACCCTCCCTCACTGCAATGTTAAGTACAAGTGCTAAAACAGACCCCAGACCTCAATGCTGTCCATAAACAAATCAGGGGTGGACACCAGCCGGTACTGGGGCTTTATTACGTGTCATCACCTGAATGCCCTGTGAAACTTCGTCTAGGGTAAAAATGATGTTAGCTCTACCAATAACTGGACAGCCATGTTCCACTTCACCTTCACTGAGCCCAAAAATATAAACCACCTTCAAATGTTCCACCCATTGTTGCTCAGAGATATGATGACACAAAGCCGGACCCATGATCTTTCCAGCCTTCCCTCTCACGTTCTGTTTCGTAAAGCTCTGAAGACATGGCTCTTCATTCAGGCCTAAATCTCTCTGCTTCCATCACGCATAGTCTGCTTTAGCGCCATGATGCCCTTGAGCTAAGTCTGCGCTTTATAATATCTAGTTTTATTCATTCATTCATTCATTGCTTCAGAAAAACCGGGCCAGAGTATTGACCGTCAAAAAGAGAAACTATCTCTAGATTCACAGGCCTGAGCTAAGTCCTCCCATGCACACTTGCACAGGATAGATTTACTGGTAGCTAGGCCTTCTTATACCTCTTCCAGCAGGAAGCAACCTACTCCCTGTCTCTAGGGATCTTCATCTGCTGTAACCCCTTCACTGTGGGGTGTTTCCCCCCGCTGTGCGGGGGGAGGGGCGCCGACGTGCTGTTGACGAGCTCAGCTTGTCATGAGGTGCAGCAGAGCTGCCCTCATGACCAGCTCAGCTCGTCACGGCCACACCCGTTTATAGAACGTTCAGCACAGCGGGGAAATTAGCTCCGCGTGCGAACGTTCCAACGGCCATGACGAGCTGAGCTTGTCAGCAGCACCCTTGTGGTTAAAGGAATTTTGAACAATTCTGATCAAACTATTTTGGATTCTGCAGGTTCCCATTGACACAGGAACTGTGGTAAATATTTGATTTACCGTCTTAATTTCTATGCAGGTAAGTACTTAAACAAAAATAACTCAATCGGAAAGAAAGAGACAGAGTCCGTGGAGTTAGAGTTCTTAGGGGTTTTATTCCTTAAAAAGGAATGGTCATATCGGATATCGGGTTCCTGCCACCACTGGGGTGCAGGAAGGGATAGAGCATAATTTATTGACATTACATTACTTTTATACTTAATATACACAATAGAAGTCAATGCAGAAGGCGTAACAGCTGAGAGAGACAAGATAAGGTCATACACGTGTTAGCAATACGTAATCAGAAGGCGTGAACTAGGCGTGCACAGAGGTGTGTTCTAGAAACGTCACATGTAAGTGTCAGAAGTGGGTGGCTCTATGACAGAATAGTGCAGAGTCAGCAGAAATCGGTAGCTAGGATGCGCGCGCAGCTGCATGACGTGAGACTGACGTAAAGCTGGAGGGTGCAGGGGACTTGACATTTACACTGGCGGAAAGAGACAGAAGTCTGGCATGTCAGATCAACTCGTACCACTATCATATCTGATATCTGATGTTTAGGAACCGTATTATCGAAAGGAAAAGGTCTCTGGGGCAGAAGCTATTCTATACTGACTGTGAGTTCGTGTATAAGCGTCTAAGTGTCTGCATGAGATGCGAGGGGGCATGGACCTACCATGGTAACAGAGGCTATGAATTACTTGCATGGAGACAGTGAGGCCGGGCCCTTTGCTCTGCAGCTGGGGAAATGTTTACTTAAACTAGTAGGTAGGAATGTATTTTCGAGGAGCGGAACAGATAATGCGAAGGTTGAATACAGTCTTGGCAGACAACAGGCTGAGCTAAGCACCGTGAGCCGCGCAAGGAGTAGGACAGAGTTCACGGGTGGGGGCATCCCACCTCATAGTTTCAGGAGGCAGAGATGTTTTTCGGAAAGAGGCTTGATGACAGAAAACAGGGCCTACTTCGCCTGGGCTAGAAAACGTGTAAAGTACACCATGAAAAGACGTTGGCATAGCATATTTAGAAACTGAATATTCAACCCGTTCATGGCGGGTCTGAAAGAGGACATGTTAACGTTGGACGCAAATGTATTTGCGTCTTCATAGCTGGCACAGGAGGGAAGTTACATGCACTTTAAACTCGTACATGGAGACGGTGGGGTACACGTTAGGGAACATTTCTTGACCATAAAATTTATATTTCCTCAGAACCCTTAGCAGTGCTGAAACCTTCTGGACAAAGCCCGCAAATGCAGAAAAAATAGCTCCAGATGAGGAGCTCAAATGCAAACAGGTGGATATCTCCTGGCGACACCCCCTGAAGAGAGTCTCTTTAAAATCGATTAGATCCACCTGAGACCATCTCATCCTCCAACCCTGGTCGGAAATAGAGGTCCGCGCTTGAATCAGTGCCCGGATTCTAACTACCCCTCTTCCTCCACCAATATTTAAAGACTTGGGATTGTGATCACTGAAAGGGTTGTCGATTATATTTAAGGCTCCCTATTTTCAGTTTTCACTTAATTTTAACAGATAAATATGGACAGAAAACCATTTATTTTCAGGTCTGTAATTAAATATGGATAAAAATGGAAATTGGGTGCTTTTTGAGTGATTCCAAATACACTTTGCTATGACTGCCAGGCCAATAGCTGTGTGGATTGATAGGTAAAGGAGTTAAAAAAGAAAGGAATTTAAGGAAAGAGGTTTACACAGCAGTAGAAATGCACAAGGCTGATACTGAAATCTGCATAGGGAGGCCTAATTATATTGAAATCAGAAATAAACCAAAACAGAGGGGCTGAAACACCGATACAGTCTATGATGGGCAGACAACCCCTCCCTTTAAAGATACAAGGAGTAAACAAATTTACTAGCTTCTCCAGAGAGCAGACTTAGTTATAGGTATTAAGAAAAGTATTTAGGGCAACATGTACAAAGGAACCTGATAACAGCTTGTTTTAAATACCATTTTTTAAAATTTATTTTTTATGTGAGTGATGTGTAAGTCTATTTCAGATATTTTTCAGAGAAATGTTGTGCTTATGTTTCATGCAACATCCATAAAAACTGTTTTTTTTAGATCTAAACGGTACTTCACAAATGACAAATGGGAGGGTGTGAAAATGGGTCGGTGGGCGCACAGCCAGTTTGTATTGAATTTCTACTAATATGTTATAAGTGTTGGGTGCTACAAACAGATGGCGTGTCCGTCCAACACACGTATATTTAGCTTATGGTTCTTGTGCCACCATGAGACTTGATGGCATCCCTGTATTTAGTGCACACCTTCGGCGCTTAAATGATTAAGCTTCCACAGTAGTTGCTTTGGCAATTTATTTTTAGTTCATCATCATTATTGATTCATAATGTGCGTTTTCTTCATTCTTGTTTTTACATATTATGCACTCTTAGATTTGGCTCCAATGCATTTCGGGTGATACCCTTCATCGGGGAGCATCTGCAAATAACAATGAGGATATAACTAAGGGGCGGCGAATGGGTGTTACATAGTATCATTCGTATTATGCAGGTGGTGGTAAGGTGGGGTAGGTGGGGCGGTTGGTCCATGCTGGTGTGATCGAGATAACAGTCCAAATATAACGTGTTCACTAGTGTTCTAGGTGCCGGTGTTTGCTTAAATATTTAAAACGATGTGTGTTGGTAAGTCATAATTAGCCGTGTGGTAGTGATGCGTTGATGTACGCGTGCTCGCAACTAATAGTAAGTAACAAGATTCTTGGTAAACACTCACGTGTACCCGGTGATGTTCAAGCATCTAAGAATTAACATAAAAGTTTTCGTTCAGAAACACGTTGCGTTCAGATGACAGTTCGCGTGTGCTGTTCATCTGAACTCAACGTGTTTCTGAACGAAAACTTTTATGTTAATTCTTAGATGCTTGAACATCACCGGGTACACGTGAGTGTTTACCAAGAATCTTGTTACTTACTATTAGTTGCGAGCACGCGTACATCAACGCATCACTACCACACGGCTAATTATGACTTACCAACACACATCGTTTTAAATATTTAAGCAAACACCGGCACCTAGAACACTAGTGAACACGTTATATTTGGACTGTTATCTCGATCACACCAGCACGGACCAACCGCCCCACCTACCCCACCTTACCTCCACCTGCATGTTACGAATGATACTATGTAACACCCATTCGCCGCCCCTTAGTTATATCCTCATTGTTATTTGCAGATGCTCCCCGATGAAGGGTATCACCCGAAATGCATTGGAGCCAAATCGAAGAGTGCATAATATGTAAAAATAAGAATGAAGAAAACGCACATTATGAATCAATAATGATGATGAACTAAAAATAAATTGCCGAAGCAACTACTGTGGAAGCTTAATCATTTAAGCGCCGAAGGTGTGCACTAAATACAGGGATGCCATCAAGTCTCATGGTGGCACAAGAATCATAAGCTAAATGGGAGGGTGTCACAGAGATTATTTTCAGCAATATTACTAAGCAGCTTCTATATTAGAATATTGGAAAACACACGTCATAATCCCTGATTATTGAACACATTTAGAATTTAGACGAGTGGGCCTGTGTACTGTCAGTGACCTGTCCATAGAGGGCATGAAAGAGCTGAAACTGGTTCATAAATTCTAACCTGTCACGATCAGGGGCCCCCAAAATACGCTTGGCCCAGGGCCCCAAAATCCTTTAAATGTCCTTGCATGCCCATGCAATGGGTACCCCGAATGTCCTTGTGGTTTCCATCCGGTTGCCCTGTCCTTTGGCATCCCAAGGCCAGCGGATAATGGAAGACTGACCGCAGTATCCAGCTGTCCTTGTCCATTGTATTGTTGTCGACAGGCTGTCTTTCTTTCTCCTCTCTTTCCGTTGCATAGCGCCTGCAGCCTGTGAGCTCCTCATACATGCCAACATTTTATAACAGAAAAGTGGAAGATTTTGAAAAACAAATTGGGGAATGCATTTCCCCCATTGACTTCTATTGAAGCAGAGGCAATTTCAGGCAGGAGACGGCTAAAATAAAGACATGTTTTGCTTCAAAATTTGGGAGTCTCCTGTCTGAATTGGGTCTACTGGCATGAATGTCTCCTGCGCCTGGTCTCTGGTGCAGATGGGCGGGATTCAGCTCCCGGGGCAGCTACAATGGCTGTCACCTGTGCTGTTCGGGCTCTTATTGTTCTCATATTGGTCCACACCTCCTCCCTCTGCCTGACTGCCTAGCTCTCTGTCACTGGATTTTCTTTTTCCTGCCCTTCACTCTTCTCCCTCAAGGGTGGGTGGGGGCTGTTGTCACCCATGCACTTGCAGGGTGAGGGGAGGCCTGCCAACCCATGACGTGAGTTACTCCTCCTGCCCCTGCATGCTGTTGTTACCCCATGGCCTTCGCTATACTCCAAAGGCTAACATTTGTGTGCATATTGGGTGTGGATTGAACGCTTGAGGTAAAAGTCCGGTAATAAACCTGCGCTAATCATTTATTTGCACGTTGATAAGCCGATGTGTAACTTGGATGTGCCAAGGCTTGGATGGCATTGGCAGTGCTTCCAGCCTCTGCTGTTCCTGGTTACCGTACACCTATTGAAACCTCCACAGCCCAGTTTGACTCAACTGGTAGTACAACAGGGATGTTGGATGACTCCCATAAGGAAGTCCATGGTTATCTTCAGAGATAAAGGGATCTTGTAGGATGATAGCATGTTAAATAAAGAAAAAACAAAGCAACAACACACATATGAAGAGATAATAGGGAGCATCAGCCCTGAATGGTGTTAGTGACCTTACCGTACCTAGTACACAGGCAACACACCTAAGAGAGGCATCAAGAAAAGCCTGGGGCCCTGTTCCACCAGGACCGTCGCCACTTGTGAAGGGTTTCCAAGCCCCTGGCACAAGGACAGTAAGGCATTTGGACATCCGCCTCTCCTAGAAAAAAAATATCTTTTCAGACACTGTTTGTTGCAGTCAGACGCCCTCTTGTGGCATCTTCTGGCAACACTGTAAGGCATATGCGTAGTGCCCTTAAAATAGTGCCAATCCTGGCCCTACCTATGAGTACCCTGGCAGTCAGATTTACAAGGCCTTGCACTGGTGTAGTGTCACAAAACCAGTCAGCTATGCACGCATGCTGGACACCAACCACTTAAGCACATACAATATGCTTTTTACTATGCAAACTGAACCGCTGCCGTGGTGCATCCCTCGTTGACCCGGAACCTATGCTTATATTGATCTCACAGCGCTGCAACTATGTATAGTAATTTGGGCACCATTGGGTCCAAAGCTTAGTCCTTGGTGCCACAAATACTGCAGCCTTGCCAACCACTCTGTATTGCCGTGGCAACCTATCTGGGCTACTGAGCTTCCAGTTGACCAAAGAGCAGTGTCTGCCTTCCTGACCTACTCAGGTGAAGGAGGTTGACTAATAGTCCTACTAAGATGGTTTCTGAAAGGAAATCTACTGACCTCAATCATTCCATTAATATCAATGGGGTCACCCAGTACGTGTACAGGCCCTGGGGGGTAATGCAATAAACGAACAATGGTTCTGCTACCTATATCTTAAAGAATTTTCTATAAAATATTTGTATTTAACCCATTCAATGAGAAAATAATAATTTACAAAGAACTCCTGATTAACTTAAATGATCATACATAAACCATTCAAATAAATCATATGTATTAAAGGTATAGTTTGTACACACACAAAAAACACAAATATATTTCACAATCAATACAAAAAACAATACAAATACAGTGTATAAATGATTACATATATAAATTACAATACATTGAAATACACAAGAAATAATAATCACATATAAAAATTATTTTGGTACATGTAACGTCACACCCTTATAAGGCAGTCTTGGGTCAAATATGACAATTAATTTCAATTCCCATTTCGCACGATCATAGAATCACAAACATTGCGAATAAAGTTCTCCCTTATTATTGCAATCACAAATTCTAATTTAGTTATATTTGGGTTTCTTTATATAGATTACACACACACTGTATAGTCCTGATGAAGACCCCATATTGATGAAACAAATATCTTGCGTGACAAGGAGGGTCGAAACGTCAACGTATATGCATAGCGAAACATCTTAGTCAGTGTTAAATGGGAGATTGAAATTAATTGTCATAGTTATTGTATGCAACTACAAAGCTATGGATTAACAGGCATGCTGGGATCCTACTTAAAATGGTAAAAGTGAAACTACAAATCCCAGAATGCTTGGGGAGGTGTATGGAAAAGCCAGGGACAGGCAGAAAGTGGCAGCCGCTACACGTGTGCCAGAACTGCCAAGCACTTCATGGTCATGTGGTGTAAAGGTAGAAAAGCAGTGGTTATTTCCCATCTAGGAGGCAGAATGAAGGGAAAAGAGCAAAGTCCAGAGGCTCGCCGAATCTGGTGACCTAAAATCTGGTGACGTCAGTCTGATATGCCTCAGATTACACAATAAATTGGGGCGGGCATAGGCATATCAAAGCTAGGAAAGTGTGATACGTCCATATCAAACCTACTCCGCCTAGTATATGGAAAAAGGCACCTTCTTGATAAAGGTGAAAACGCCCATGGTGTCTACGCTAGGGTGCAGCTTGGATTTGAAGTGGACACAGCAGAAAGTATCACTCTCCTAATGTTTATGTTGCCTCTTAGAAATATTGATAAACTGGATCACAGAGACAGCATGAGTCAGCATTCATGAATACCTTTTCCCCAATATGATGAATTGGGTGGTACAATCAATATATCTGCTTCATGGCTTACATCACCTTTGGAGCAATAATATATGGTGGTTTTATGTACTGATAATACCATGTCTGCCCAACCTTTCAAACCAGGCATGACCCATGTCTCTGGGGTTGAAAGGCCAGATGTACTATTTACAATTTGCGACCAGTATTCTTGCCACCAGTGAAGAATTTCAAGAACCAACCCTGTCTTCTCAGTTTAGTTGGGGCCTGAAGCTGCTAGAGAGATGCTCAGGCAGGAACCCCTAACTTGTTTACTCAGATCAGAGGTTGCCGGGAGCCCCTCCATCCTGAATAGAAATCCCTTAGACCGGTACCCGAAGTCTCCTTCCAACTTTTGTCTAACCATTGAAGGCTCTCTCACTTAACTTATCCTGCTGAGACATTCTGGCCAATCAACTAGCATGCTACATTCTCCATGGAAACAGAATTTTAGCCTGACTCACCTGTCAATCACAGAGAGCCCCAGCATTTCTTGCCTGTGATAAAGGTAGAATGTTCCAGGGGAAAGGCGGATGTCGGTCGGTGATTAGAAGATTGGGACATGTTTCGGAGCATTGGTGATAGTCTGGGGATTTGTAAGGAAGTCAGTGGGTATTATTCTTTGCGTCAGAGAGGTGGATGATTTTTACAGGGAATAAGAAACCCGGCATAGTATCTAGTGGTCTTGTCAACAATTAGAGTATGTTTTCGTACTGTGATAATGTAATAGATAATGGTGTGTGTGATCACTATGAGGAGCCGATTTACAATGGGATGTCTTCATAGACTATGGGGTCTATTTGTATAGCTGGCAGATCGCCACCGCCAGTATGGCGGTTGCGATCTGCCCGCCATTTCCCATATTCTGCCTACCATTTCCCCCGCCAGATTACGATGGCAGGGGGGAACCAGGCGGATGGAAAGATCATCCACCAGTTTTCCACCAGTCGAACAGGAGACGGGGAGGAAAAGGGCTCCAATATGGTGGCAGTATCTGCAAGACACCGCCAGCCATATTAGGATGAATGCGGAGATGTGCTCTCCATGGTGGCATTGCCGCCATGGAAAGGCATGCAGTGTCTGCCTTAGGGAGCCCTTTTGGGGCCCCCAGGGTGTTCGGAGGGTGCATTTGGGGATACCTATGGTGCCCCCTCACATTGGCATGGACAAGGCGGCAGGCACTGCGCGGTGCCTGTCACCATGTGCATGCCAAGGCACAACGTGCATTCACAGAATTGTGGTGGGCAGTGCTGTGAGCACCACCACCATCATTTTGTGAATGGGGCATGCCACGGTGGCAGGGGCATCCTAATGGCCACAGCCGGACTGCCGCACCTCTGGCGAACGGTCCCATTCACCGTTATGGGGGCGGGCGGACTTTGTCCGCCCGCTATCGTAACAGGGCCCTATGTTTGTAGGACGAGGAGTGGACCATGGAGACCACCCCCTGTTTAATTTGCAGCATTTTCCTATATTAAAGTATGTTTTCTTACAAAGCTTTAGTGCGGGAACATTCAATTTGCTGGAATGTTTTGACATTTGTGGTTATCCACAGGGACCTACTTTTAAACTAGTAAATTATCCATTAATGGAAATCAGTGACAAGACACCAGGGTGATGTAAAGTGTGTGTGTTGTATGGGGTAACCCGAAGGTGGATGACCTGGAACCCCCTACCTCTGCATCTAATGCAATCACTGTCTCAATTCGGGATGGACCTCAAGACCTGGCTCTTTGACTGAACTGCATAATCCCCCCTCCCCCATCCCGGTGCCTTGAGACACTTATGGGTGATTAGTCGTGCTCTACAAGCACCTGATTGATTGATTGATTGATGACTGAGAATGGAATGAAACGGTTATCTGGATGGAGTCAGGAGTCTTGGTGAGACTGCAGAACTCCAGTGGATGCTTGAGACAGGACCAGTAAGAAATGTACACACTTCTATACACTTGTGTTCTGTCACCTGTTATTGCGACTACTCTGCCCCACCTTCACCTGGTTACTCTGCCCCACCTTCACCTGGTTACTCTGCCCCACCTTCACCTTGTCATTGCCATCACATTCCCACAGATGGGTCGACAGCTCACCAATAGCCAACATTTGTGTACACTCCAGTGGCAGCGAACAGGTAAGGTTGGGATGAAACACCGTTCTTGTAAGACACTGTCCTGCCAGGTCACGTGCCCCTTGAATAGCCGGTGTGCGGCCTGGGTGTGCCAGAGTGTTAGGCACGTGTAGCAGAGATTCCCTCCATTAGCTTCCATTTTCTAATGTATGAGACCTTTACTGAAACCTCCAAGACATGACATGACTGCACTTGCACCCTGCACAAAAGAGATGCTTCATAGTTTGCACAAGGAGGAAGAATGCTATGACCATTGTCAGATGAAGCGTGAAACTAGATCTATAACCATCCCTTGGGGAGTGGCGGATAATCTCATGGGTGAATGAACTTTCCATGAAATCGTGGTTCAAAAGAGGCACTAAGGACTAAAGCAAACAACGAATAAGGCCCTGATTCTGAGAATGTGAGAATGAGGGGTGGTTTGTAAACACTAATAGCCCGAGGTGGGGTATTTACTCTGTGGGATAGGTACCTCGCATGACAAGATTTGGCTCTGGAAATGAGGTATATATAGAGTCAGTGGGCAGCTATTGCCGAGTTAACAGCACTTTATTGCAGCCAAAGTCGCGATAAATTTACCACCCCATTCACAAACTGGTGCAAACAGCCAATAGCACCAGTTTTCCGGCGATAGCAGCCGCAAAAAAACATTGCCACCGATGACTCTAGCATCTATCACTAATGAGATGCAGAGTAGGTGTTCCCATGCAAAAAGCCGCGACAACACCACTCCGCAACATTCTCAACAACCAGCCTGATCTGGGTTAAGATCACAAAACATGCTAGAAGGCGTATTAGCACCGGGAAACTAACACCTGCTCTGACCTAGTGCAAAGGTGGATGGCAGCCTGCACCACAAAAGGGAGCACAGCCCGGAGCCACACCTGAAGAACAACAGATGACAGGGAGCCACTGAACATGTGGGCCGGACACCCAAGAAGGCCACAACACCCACCGCTACAACACCCACCCCCACAACTCCCAGGAACACACCCCACACCCCAGGACACCCACCGCCCCCCGGGACCAACACTGAGGCAGCGCAAACACAGCAACACTCCTAAAATGCACCAACCACACAGACCCTCGCCCGAGAATGTCATTGCCCACCACATGCCCAAAGGGACAACCCTCCTCCGCATCCCGACCACCATTGCACACAGGCTGAAGGTACCAACACAGCGGACAACCAACATCCCACCTCAGACAAAGCTGCTGGCTGTGATGCACCTGTTGGCCACTGGTATCCTCCAACCAACATCCGCACGAGTGGAGGAGTTTCACAACTAGCCCAATGAACATGGATGACACCATCAGCTTGGTACCCCACTATCTATACTTCCCACACACAGCTGGCTTCCCGCACGTGTCATGTGGCAATTGACAGCACACATGTCCTACTTCTGCCCCCTGGCAACACTGCACACAATAATCGCAACAGAAAGCAAGTATATCCCACCAATGTCCAGGCAATATTGGACCACCTAGGAATCCCCGCCAACGTCACCGCCAACACCCCAGGAAGTGTGCTTGATTTCTACACTTCTGACAGTCCATCATCAACCTGCGCTACCAGGATGGCACCCACGGAAATGCACTGCTCGTTGACCAATGCCAAATGAACACACCACACACCTCAACTCCCCAATCATGCAACTCACAACTCTGGGTATGCACACGTCACAAGCTCACATACAACATGCATACCCACCAGACACGTCAGCACAACTTACTTTTAGAATGTGGGCCAGCCATGTACTGTAGCCATCAACGGCATGTCACCTCAGCCACACAATAGCAGGATGTGGGAAGAGGTGGGGACCAGACATGTGTGAAGGAGGCAAGTGACCTTTGAATATGAATGTACACAATGGCAAGTGTGGCGTGGTTGAGGTGGACAGACTGCAGTATGCAGACCACACATATTCCTGTCGACAGACCCAGCTGGTGTATGGAGTGCAGTGGACAGTGGACGCAACCATGTCACCCCAGCCAGTGGGGAGATCAAGGAAAAGTAGCTTTTTTACGTCCCTCCGTAAGCGTGAGCGGAGTGGGCTGGCCCGGCGTACGCCAGGCCAGTGTAGGGGTGTGAATAAAAGGCACATGACTCTGGGCTTGGTCCTCTTCCAGAATGCCCAACGTCCCTACCAGGGTGACGCCTCTCACCCGCCATGAGACCAAGGACATGAACGCTGGTGCCTGTGTTCCTGTGCGCCTGCTGGTCCCCAAAACTGTCTTGCCCGCCCCTGCGCACCCAGGTCTCAATGCCCACCTGCTGACACTGGTGTGTGTCAAAGAGGGCCCACAACATGCTGGTGCAAGCTCCAGGCCCGAGGCCCACGACCTTGGCAGCCTCCTCGGACCATCACATCCTCAGCAACACAGGCCTGCAGAACTCCATTCTCATTGACCTACTCCACCGGCATACACAGCGGACAAGTAGGACACACAATTGGAACTGAGTCTTGATTACACCATGGCAGGAAACATTATTGTTAAAGGCTGAGGATAAGTCACTATACTCCCTTCGATGTGGTGCCAAAAAGTCTGTGCATAGCATCACAGCCACACGTGTCTGTTGGTCAACGCGGACTACTGCTCCCGGACCACACTGAGCTCGAGTAGGTCACACATTTGGAACTGAGTCTTGATCATGCAATGGCCGGGTACACATGGCAATGCAGACTTTACATCACTGTACCCCCTTCGATGTGGTGACACCAAGTCTATGTATAGCGTCACAACCACCCGTTTCTGTGGCCCCTTGCTGGAAACGCCTACTGCCTAAACTGCGGTCGAGTTGGTGGCACAATTGGAACTGAACATCTATTTTTCAATGTCAGAGTACATATTGCACTCAAGAAGAGATGTAAGAGGATGACGTGGTGCAGTCAGGAGCAAAAAAGGACCATCGTTACGGAGGTGATCGAACATTACCAACAACTGCCTGGTGTCACTAATTCTGTGCATCGCGAGCCAATGACACGTGGCTGTGGGCCACTGCTGACCACTGCCTCTGGCCTACACTGCAGTCCAGTAGGTCACAGAGTCTTGATTTAGCAATGGCGGAGTTCATATCAGTGTACCAGCATTATCGCAGTCTGCATCCCCACTCAGCCCCGGTGCCACTAAGTCTGTTCCCCGACATTCATGGACACTCACTGGTCGTACATTGGTGGCGTCTGAGACTATGGACTATGGGGTAGTTTCATCCTCATGTAGCTGATACCAAATTGGTTCTGGCAACGAGGCTGTCACTTGCCATCCCACCATTTGCTGCTTCTGAATAAAATCAAACCTACAGCATCATGCCCTGGAGGACACCTTCCACTGTTCCCCGCAACCCTCCACCACATTCACCTTCGACTTCGATGAGGACCTACCCAGTCCGCGTGGCGCTACCTCAGTGCACAGCAAGTCTCCATCCCGCTGTGGGGTGCCTGTGCCGGCTGCTGTGCATCCGGGGCCACTAACTCTGGCTGGTCATGTCTGGGACCCCTTCTTCTGAGATATTGGATGGCCTCTGAAGCGATGGCCTTGGGGTCATCAATGCCATGTGCCTGTGGCCCTGCGCTGCCCGCTGCCTCAGGCCTCATCTGTGGTCCACCAGGGCTCACACATCCCATCGAGTCCTGATCAACTTGGACGTGAAATCACCGCAGGAGGCACACGTCACCATTACCAGGACCACCTCCAACTGCCATCTGCCAGAGTCGAAATAGTGGTCCTGACAGACTAACGCAGTTGCTCACACCTGTCGTGGATGCCATCATCTGCCTGTTACCCTGCTCAGCACTCCAGGTACCACTAACTCAGTGCACCGCAACCCATGGACCGTCACTGATTTAGTTTTGTGCTGTGGAGAGGTTGCGCAGCAATGTCACCTCAGGCAGTGTGGGAGACCTGGGACGTTGATGTGGAAGATGATGCAGGTCTATCACACCCCACTGCACCTGCATCAGGAATATCCAGAGGGACACAATCCAAGACTTTTTCATCACATGAGCACGCTCAGCTCTAGTGCCCCAACCTCAGTGCACTGCAACTCACGGGCACTTCGGTTTGCATGTTGGGTGACCCGTGGACTTGCTCTGGCTCCCTCTATGTTGCTCAGCAGTTAACTCTGTTATGCAGTTTTCTATGTTTCCGTTGCACTGGTGTCCACTGTTCAGGTTGTTCCTGGCACCAAGCAGGCTTACACTCACCCCACACACATCCAGCACAGGCATCACTGTACATGTGGCCCTGCCAATAAAGGGGCCCGGCGCACATGCCCGTAGCCAGTTCAACATAATATCTGCATGCGTCCCTCTGGTTTTGTTGTGTGCATGAGGGCCTTGGGACCTACGACATTACATGGTGCTGTGTACAGCGGACGCAGACATGTCACCGCAGGCAGCGGGTTAGAGCTTGGACATGTAACTTTGTCATCACCCACTCAATACGTAAGGAGATTGGACTGGGCTGTCGTACGAAGAGCCAACGTGGGTATGTGACTGATATGTGAGTGGTTCTGTACTGGGAATGTGCATCTGCATGTGTCTCTATGGCAGTGTGGGTCTACTTTGTGGGGTAGGTGATCCCTGAAAGATATCAGACAACCACGTATGTGATCTGTTCGCCTTCCAAGGGTTCGGACCCCACCGCACCTGTTCGGCCACCTCCTTTTGGCATTCTGAGACCTGGCATTGGGGTGCCATGTGTGGCGAGTTGAAGTATTGTGAGCCAGCCGTGCTTGCGGGTGCCTCCTGCTGTGTGGTCTGTTGCAGGGTCTGTGTTTTCCTCTGAGTAGCTGCCCTGGTCCTGGTGGTGGGTTGTGTGGGATGTCCATGGGCTGTTGTAGGGCGTCGGTATCAAAGGTGTGGTGGTCCTCTCCGGCATCACTGATGTGTGGTCTTCTGTGCTGGGGGTGTTGTGTGTCCCTCTGCAATGTGAAGGGGAGATGCATGTTGACATTGTGTTGACATGTATGTTGGCACCTTGTCCTTGTTTACATGCAGACTGTATGACAATGTACATATTGACTGTTTTGGTGGTGTAGAATTTAGATGCGGGACCGTGTACATTTGGACTACATTTGGACTACATGGCGGATGTGAGGTTGTTCACCTACATTTCCATTTCACATTTCCCAGCTCTGTCCGATGTAGTAGACCTGTATCTGCGCGTCTGTGGACCCAGTTGTGTCCTTTGTTATGCAGAGTTGTGTTTGAGCATTGTACCAAATTGCCATCAATGTGGGTGTGCTGTTCTTGCTATGTGTGTATGCTGGAGTGTGCTTCGGGGAACATGGACATGATCCAGGGTCATTGTGGGTGTGCAGTGTGCTGGACTTCTTTGTGCATGTTTCATTGTGCCCATCTCCACCAGTCCCCCAGTCCCTGGTTGTTACTCACCCTGTCAATGTTTTGTCAGGTCCTCTCGAGCTGTGTCCATACTCCCGCCTCCTTGCACCATCTCCAAACTGATGACTGTGACCTCGGTTTCCTCCAGCTCCTCCTGTGGCGCAGAACTCCCACCTCCTGTCACCGTTGCAGCCTTCCTGTTGGCAGCAGGTTTGTGCCTGGTTTAGGTTGTCACATCATGCCAGCTCCTCTTGGCCTCCTGGATTGGCCTCCTCGACACTCCGACTGAATTCACAGTAGTCTAATTGTGGGTCAGTTGATGGTAGTGTTCTGTCACCTCCAGGACGCTGATCCAGTTTTCCTGAGGACTGCACCCGGTCTTCTTCTCCCTCTTCTCCCTGGCCTTCCCCGATCCCGTTGTTCCTTGCTGGTGGTCTGTGGACTGGAGGTTGTCGGGTTTGCTCGGCCTCTGCGCTAGGTCAGGGTGCACCCATGTTGCTACGCACTTTAGATTGTTTCTGGTGTGTTGTATTTGTAGCTTTTATACTGCATTTTCCCGCAAAACGCGTGGGATTTGCAGGCCTGTCGCTGGTTTTCGCTGCTTTTTGTACCGCGATTGGCCTCATCGCAGGATTTTTAGCGTTTCACATTTTTGCTGCATGGCGTTGATTTAAACACGGACATTTGTTGCGTTATCTGGAAGCTATTGCATGGTACTGCTGTGTTGAGAATGCTGGTTAAAAAGACGTAATTTTCCCGCGATACACTGCTTTGTTGGAAGTTGAGTTAAGTTAATTTTGCGATGGTTATCACACGTTCTTGAAAACATGCCACAGTATTTATTACATCAAAATTAACTTGTGTTGACTTTTTACTGAGACACCCCCCAATAAATTTCACTAGGATTTACCTTGCAAGATCTGTCCGGGGGAAACAGCGCAGGATCATCAATTGTTGCCCAATTCTAAACTCTGAGCAAACCCCCATCTGCAAAACCTCTGCACTGGAGATATTTAAATCCCACAGCTAATGTCAAAATGAGTGACCGCAGCTCCGTCCTGCCTCATTCTAAGAAGGGTTGGTGGGGGAGGTGTTCAGAAGATCACAAATGTACCCTTGTACCAGGGTGCAAGGGTGCCGGTGTTAGCGCTAGGCACCCAAAAGGGCACCAGCACAGGGAAAAAGGCAGGAATGCCCGTCCTTCCTTAAATACAGCACATTCATGCCCTTTCCCTGTCATGCAGCTCAGGCAGGTGACTTGCTGTGCTGCACTGCGTGACATTCTTGTAAATGCGCCCCAGTACATAAATCCCTCTCACATCCCGAGCTCATATGGGAAGATCTGGCATACTCCTGGAAAATGTCTGCATCCTTCCGCTCATCAGCTCAACGCTTACAAGATAGCGACCACAACACATGAATGTTGCTGCAGGATGTCAGTGTGCCAGCTTTCTTGTATCATTTTTATTATGCTGATTGGTCCTAAGAGTTCAGTGCTTAATTTGTAAAAGAATAAGTGCCAGGGCCCCCGCCAGGAGGCCCCCGCAGTTTGCACCATATTCTACCTGGACTTACTCAACGAATACCCATCACACTTCTACACGTGTGACAATTCAGACTTAATTAAAAAAAAACAGTAGTTCTGCTCATCTTTAAATTATACAAACAGTGCCACCATGTGGCAGCTGTCATAGGTGCAGGTTCCGGCAATGTAGAGCCGGTGCCGAGCACCGGAAACCACCGGCTCAAATTAAGTACTCCTAATGCTCCTTATCATTAAAAACTTCGAAGCAAAGAGCTCCCCTGCTGTCTTTTGATGCTGGGAAATTAATTGTAACATTGGTCATCCATTCAAAACTTTATTATGCTAACGCTGTCGATGCAACAAGCTACTACTCACCGTGCCAAACAGTCAGCAGATGAACTGGACTTACCCACGGATTCATGCTGTACGCTGCTGTGGGTAGGCGCAAAACAGGAATGACTGTTGAACAGACCAATGAATGGAGAGAACCGACACGAAATGCCTCTATGTTTTTATTTATTTGTTGTTTTTTATTTGAATCTTTTCATTACAGGGGGGCAGAGAGGCAGCAAAAACTGTCTCAAGGCCACATGTTTTAAAAACATTCATCTCTATTCTTCACTAGTGTGATATTTCCTTATAAGTGATAATAAATCAAAACTTGTTGATAATGATGAGGGGTAAATTAAGGCAATAAGATAGGGCCAGATGTAGGACCTGCCAATTGTGTCGTATTTGAGACTCCCAATTTGCAAGGCACTATTTAGCATATAGAACAGTGTGTTTAACAATGTTTGCGTTTCCCAATGGTGTCGCAAAATGCGAGGCTCATAAATATCAATGAGCCACTAGCAATTTGGGACCCCATTGGGAATGGCAGGCCCTCCCAGGTATGATGGCATGCTGGGCTCAGCAGACCACCATGTCTGGGACTGCTTTTAAATAAAGCAGCTTTTTTTATGGAGACGGTTTTCCTTAAAGGAAAACGGGATGCATTCAAAAAAGAACAAGCATTTACAATGCAATGGTCTCGGCATCATTAAAGGTGGAGCTATTGGCATTGCTCATGACATTTCTTTTTTTTCTTTAAATAATAAATAAATGGCATTGTCATTTACATTGCCAATACACAGCACTCTGCACTCAACAGCACACACCACTCTGCACTCAACAGCACACACCACTCTGCACTCAACAGCACACACCACTCTGCACTCACTACTCTGCACTCACTACTCTGCACTCACTACTCTGCACTCACTACTCTGCACTCACTACTCTGCACTCACTACTCTGCACTCACTACTCTGCGCTCACACTCTGCACTCACACTCTGCACTCACACTCTGCACTCACACTCTGCACTCACACTCTGCACTCACTACTCTGCACTCACTACTCTGCACTCACTACTCTGCACTCACTACTCTGCACTCACACTCTGCACTCACACTCTGCACTCACACTCTGCACTCACAACTCTGCACTCACAACTCTGCACTCACTACTCTGCACTCACTACTCTGCACTCACTACTCTGCACTCACTACTCTGCACTCACTACTCTGCACTCACACTCTGCACTCACACTCTGCACTCACTACTCTGCACTCTGCACTCACTACTCTGCACTCTGCACTCACTACTCTGCACTCTGCACTCACTACTCTGCACTCGCTACTCACTACTCTGCACTCGCTACTCACTACTCTGCACTCGCTACTCACTACTCTGCACTCTGCACTCACTACTCTGCACTCACTACTCACTACTCTGCACTCACTACTCACTACTCTGCACTCACTACTCACTACTCTGCACTTACTGCTCTGCACTCACTACTCTGCACTCACTACTCTGCACTCACTACTCTGCACTCACTACTCTGCACTCACTACTCTGCACTCACTACTCTGCACTCGCACTCTGCACTCACACTCTGCACTCACTACTCTGCACTCGCTACTCTGCACTCGCTACTCTGCACTCGCTACTCACTACTCTGCACTCGCTACTCACTACTCTGCACTCGCTACTCACTACTCTGCACTCGCTACTCACTACTCTGCACTCACTACTCTGCACTCACTACTCTGCACTCACTACTCTGCACTCACTACTCTGTACTCGCTACTCACTACTCTGCACTCGCTACTCACTACTCTGCACTCACTACTCACTACTCTGCACTCACTACTCACTACTCTGCACTCGCTACTCACTACTCTGCACTCGCTACTCACTACTCTGCACTCGCTACTCACTACTCTGAACTCGCTACTCACTACTCTGCACTCGCTACTCACTACTCTGCACTCGCTACTCACTACTCTGCACTCGCTACTCTGCACTCGCTAGTCTGCACTCGCTACTCTGCACTCGCTACTCACTACTCTGCACTCGCTACTCACTACTCTGCACTCACTACTCTGCACTCGCTACTCTGCACTCACTACTCACTACTCTGAACTCACTACTCTGCACTCACTACTCTGCACTCACTACTCTGCACTCACTACTCTGCACTCACTACTCTGCACTCACTACTCTGCACTCGCACTCTGCACTCACACTCTGCACTCGCTACTCACTACTCTGCACTCGCTACTCACTACTCTGCACTCACTACTCACTACTCTGCACTCACTACTCACTACTCTGCACTCACTACTCACTACTCTGCACTCACTACTCTGCACTCACTACTCTGCACTCACTACTCTGCACTCACTACTCTGCACTCACTACTCTGCACTCGCTACTCTGCACTCGCTACTCACTACTCTGCACTCGCTACTCACTACTCTGCACTCGCTACTCTGCACTCGCTACTCTGCACTCGCTACTCTGCACTCGCTACTCTGCACTCACTACTCTGCACTCACTACTCTGCACTCACTACTCTGCACTCGCTACTCACTACTCTGCACTCGCTACTCACTACTCTGCACTCACTACTCACTACCCTGCACTCGCTACTCACTACTCTGCACTCGCTACTCACTACTCTGCACTCGCTACTCTGCACTCGCTACTCTGCACTCGCTACTCTGCACTCGCTACTCACTACTCTGCACTCGCTACTCACTACTCTGCACTCACTACTCACTACTCTGCACTCGCTACTCACTACTCTGCACTCGCTACTCACTACTCTGCACTCGCTACTCTGCACTCACTACTCTGCACTCGCTACTCTGCACTCACTACTCTGCACTCACTACTCTGCACTCACTACTCTGCACTCGCTACTCACTACTCTGCACTCGCTACTCACTACTCTGCACTCACTACTCACTACTCTGCACTCACTACTCACTACTCTGCACTCACTACTCACTACTCTGCACTCGCTACTCACTACTCTGCACTCACTACTCACTACTCTGCACTCACTACTCACTACTCTGCACTCGCTACTCTGCACTCGCTACTCTGCACTCGCTACTCACTACTCTGCACTCGCTACTCACTACTCTGCACTCGCTACTCACTACTCTGCACTCACTACTCACTACTCTGCACTCGCTACTCACTACTCTGCACTCGCTACTCACTACTCTGCACTCGCTACTCACTACTCTGCACTCACTACTCACTACTCTGCACTCGCTACTCACTACTCTGCACTCGCTACTCTGCACTCGCTACTCTGCACTCGCTACTCTGCACTCGCTACTCACTACTCTGCACTCGCTACTCTGCACTCGCTACTCTGCACTCGCTACTCTGCACTCACTACTCTGCACTCGCTACTCACTACTCTGCACTCACTACTCACTACTCTGCACTCGCTACTCACTACTCTGCACTCGCTACTCTGCACTCGCTACTCTGCACTCGCTACTCTGCACTCGCTACTCACTACTCTGCACTCGCTACTCACTACTCTGCACTCGCTACTCACTACTCTGCACTCGCTACTCTGCACTCGCTACTCTGCACTCGCTACTCACTACTCTGCACTCGCTACTCACTACTCTGCACTCGCTACTCACTACTCTGCACTCGCTACTCACTACTCTTAACTCACTACTCACTACTCTGCACTCGCTACTCACTACTCTGCACTCGCTACTCACTACTCTGCACTCGCTACTCTGCACTCACTACTCTGCACTCGCTACTCTGCACTCACTACTCTGCACTCACTACTCTGCACTCACTACTCTGCACTCGCTACTCACTACTCTGCACTCGCTACTCACTACTCTGCACTCGCTACTCACTACTCTGCACTCACTACTCACTACTCTGCACTCACTACTCACTACTCTGCACTCACTACTCACTACTCTGCACTCGCTACTCACTACTCTGCACTCACTACTCACTACTCTGCACTCACTACTCACTACTCTGCACTTGCTACTCTGCACTCACTACTCTGCACTCGCTACTCACTACTCTGCACTCGCTACTCACTACTCTGCACTCGCTACTCACTACTCTGCACTCGCTACTCACTACTCTGCACTCGCTACTCACTACTCTGCACTCGCTACTCACTACTCTGCACTCGCTACTCACTACTCTGCACTCGCTACTCACTACTCTGCACTCACTACTCACTACTCTGCACTCGCTACTCACTACTCTGCACTCGCTACTCTGCACTCGCTACTCTGCACTCGCTACTCACTACTCTGCACTCGCTACTCTGCACTCGCTACTCTGCACTCACTACTCTGCACTCGCTACTCACTACTCTGCACTCACTACTCACTACTCTGCACTTGCTACTCACTACTCTGCACTCGCTACTCTGCACTCGCTACTCTGCACTCGCTACTCTGCACTCGCTACTCTGCACTCGCTACTCACTACTCTGCACTCGCTACTCTGCACTCGCTACTCACTACTCTGCACTCACTACTCACTACTCTGCACTCGCTACTCACTACTCTGCACTCGCTACTCTGCACTCGCTACTCTGCACTCGCTACTTTGCACTCGCTACTGTGCACTCGCTACTCTGCACTCGCTACTCACTACTCTGCACTCACTACTCTGCACTCGCTACTCACTACTCTGCACTCACTACTCACTACTCTGCACTCACTACTCACTACTCTGCACTCACTACTCACTACTCTGCACTCGCTACTCTGCACTCGCTACTCACTACTCTGCACTCACTACTCACTACTCTGCACTCACTACTCACTACTCTGCACTCACTACTCACTACTCTGCACTCACTACTCACTACTCTGCACTCGCTACTCACTACTCTGCACTCACTACTCACTACTCTGCACTCACTACTCACTACTCTGCACTCGCTACTCTGCACTCGCTACTCTGCACTCGCTACTCACTACTCTGCACTTGCTACTCACTACTCTGCACTCGCTACTCACTACTCTGCACTCGCTACTCACTACTCTGCACTCGCTACTCACTACTCTGCACTCGCTTCTCACTACTCTGCACTCACTACTCACTACTCTGCACTCGCTACTCGCTACTCTGCACTCGCTACTCTGCACTCGCTACTCTGCACTCGCTACTCACTACTCTGCACTCGCTACTCTGCACTCGCTACTCTGCACTCGCTACTCTGCACTCACTACTCTGCACTCGCTACTCACTACTCTGCACTCACTACTCACTACTCTGCACTCGCTACTCACTACTCTGCACTCGCTACTCTGCACTCGCTACTCTGCACTCGCTACTCTGCACTCGCTACTCACTACTCTGCACTCGCTACTCTGCACTCGCTACTCACTACTCTGCACTCACTACTCACTACTCTGCACTCGCTACTCACTACTCTGCACTCGCTACTCTGCACTCGCTACTCTGCACTCGCTACTCTGCACTCGCTACTCTGCACTCGCTACTCTGCACTTGCTACTCACTACTCTGCACTCGCTACTTTGCACTCGCTACTCACTACTCTGCACTCACTACTCACTACTCTGCACTCGCTACTCACTACTCTGAACTCGCTACTCACTACTCTGCACTCGCTACTCTGCACTCGCTACTCTGCACTCGCTACTCACTACTCTGCACTCACTACTCACTACTCTGCACTCGCTACTCACTACTCTGCACTCGCTACTCTGCACTCGCTACTCTGCACTCGCTACTCTGCACTCGCTACTCACTACTCTGCACTCACTACTCTGCACTCGCTACTCACTCACAAATTCAGTTCTAATAGAAGTCACTATATCTGCAGCTAATAATCCCATCCAGGGCCTGCCTCTTCTTGTCTTTCGAGCCGCTATTCCTCCAGCGCGAGGCCCGATTCCCATAGGATGCGCCTCTTGGGACAGATCTGTAGGCTCCTAATCTGCCTCGCATCCCCGGGACATGTTCGGATCCGGCTGTCATTGCTCTTCCGCAGCAAACATCAAAGCCTGGAGACACAGATGCCCTGTAGCAGCAAGCACGCCAGCTCTGATTCGAATTACTTCCCTTAAACGCCAGTGGGGAGGGGGTCATTGCTACGCGGCGTTCTGTTCATTAACTTTGGAGAGGTCAAGGCTGGACATGTGCATACCTGCTTCCCATCGGCAGCCCGTGTGTGTCCCCCTGGGCTGCTCTCGCTCCCACTCTCCTCTCCCAATCGCCTCCCTGCATCCATCTGAGGATGCGCGCGGGTTGAATGTTCTGTCCCTGCCGGGTGCCTGCCACTGCACTCCCGTCTCCGAGACGCGGCACACATAGCACCCATGGAGGGGGCATTCAGCAGCAGGGGGCGGTCACTGGTGGAAGGGGGCCTGTCCCAGCTGCAGCCACGAACAGCACAGAGCCCAGGGGTAACACCTCACTGCAACCGAAGTGAGCGGCAAAAGTAGTGACGGAGTCCTGGCCCGCGGCTGTCAGTGTTCACAAGCGCACACGAGAGACACTACTAGTGACAGCCCGAAATCTAAACAGCGACACTAGTCGTAGGTGCACACACTGTGATACTCAGTGCGGTACTCACATGCAAGATGAAGTTGGGCAGCATCGAGAGTGCGTGCAAACAATCCTCTACCAGGCCGAGGCACGTGCACAAACCAACACACATGAGGACAAACATCCAGGTGAACGGGGTCATCGAAAGGAGCAGGCACACAGCCTCTTGTATATGTACGAACAACCAAATACACAGGGATCTGAACACAGCCAGACAACCAATTACAGGAGCGAATATTTACAGACAAAGTCAGGTAAACTGCACCTTACATAAACACAAACAAGCAGGCATTCAGTCTTACGGATGAATGAAAACATCTGGGGCTCAACCACAAACATGCCATTATAATGTCCGGTTCACAGAACCCCCAAAGATACATACTAAAAAGTAGGCGTGTAGCCTCACACATTTGTACAAACAACCAGGTACACAACTCCGCACTTATGATTTGGGCTGGTAGGGCAAAGGGGAAGATTTTCTTTTAGTTAAACACTACGGAAGAAAAGCCGTCTCCGGCAATGAGGAGCAGAGAGTTGAAAAGCGGTGCTCTGCAGGACAGCACCTACTTCCGGTTTGGCCGGCAATGCTTCCGGGTCGCCGCAGGCAGCGCGGCGGCCCGACCTGCACGGGGAAGGGAGGCAGCTTTCGAGGGGGACAGCACCTGGCCGCGAGCGCGTTCACGTGCGCGTGGCCTTAACAAATCGCCGCGCGCGGCCAGTGCTGTCCTCCTGGGAAGCTGAGCCGCTAACAATGAGGTCTCTGGCGAGAGCGAGCTTCGCTCGCTTTAGCCGAGACCTAAAAAATGAAACGTTTTCATTTCATTTTTTTAAGGGCAGGCAGTGGTCCCTGGGACCACTGCTTGCCCTTAAAAATAATATTGCAGCAAGCATTTGCAAAGGGGAAGGGGTATCCTGGGGACCCCTCCCAATTTGTGAAGGCATTACCACCTACTTGAAGTAGGTGGTAATTTGCAAGTGTTTTGCAACCGCAATTGCGATCACAAAACATTGTTACATAGCTTTGCTGTCGCTATTAGGAAGGGAACGCCCCTTCCTAATAGCGAGTCGCAAAACAGTATTTTGTGAGTTGCAAATTAAAAAATACATGGGCCCATGCTTTTTAGGATGCGCAAAAGGGCTAAGACCCATTTGCGCACGCTAAAAATGGTTGTACATCTGGCCCATAGTTTATAATTCAATATGTGGCCTATATGGATTATTACCGCTGGGCATGACCAGTATTTTTGGAAATCTCTTTTTTTGTGAACCTTCCTATGGTTTTTCAATATGTTTTCCAGTTCAGTCGTACACTAGGCTTCAGTGCATCAATTACTGTGATGTCATCAGAAGGATATGTGGCATCATGTCCTGGGATTTACGGTCAAAGTTCATATGATGTCACTACCTTTGATGCCTTTGATGTCAAAGGTTGCGCGATGTCACTTCCGCTATCCCTGGTATTTTAGTGAATCGACTTCCATCGAGTTTGCTTAGATAACCTTTCCCTCTGCAGAGAACGTAAGACTATAGAATCGGTGCTTCCCAGTCCAACAGAATGTCCTCCAGTAAAATGGGTTCCTCCTTCCACCTTAAATCCTAGGATTTGCATGTAGTGTTTCACATGAAGAATACTTGAATGGCCTTTTTGACCAGGGCTGGACTGGCCATAGCGGGCACCAGGTGTTTCCCCGGTGGGCCGGTGGCCGGTTTTGTACCCGTGGGGGCCGGTTTTGTTACTGTGGGCCGGTTGTGGAGAGGTGCTGCAATATTGCAATATCGCCCCCCCGTAACAAAAGCAGGAGCGGTGCTTCTCACTAGCAAACCACCCTCCCCCTCCCCCCGGCCCCCGCTCCCAAGGCTGGTTGAGCAATCTGCCAGGGCTGGTTGCTGTTCCCAGTCTGGCCGTGTTTTTTGACTTTTGAAGCAGATCAGGCAAGGGCTTGAATCATATACTGAAACGGTGCTTGGATATATATATATGGTGCCACAAGCAGAAGACCTAATCACTTGTCACGTGGTACCTCAAAGTAATTTGTGAATGTCACAGTAATTTTGTCAGAACAGAGATACTATGCTGAATCCAAGACTAGTGGGTTAATTAGGATGGCGGATGGACAAAGTCCGTCCGCCATCCTGTCGGGGGACGGGACCGTCCGCCACAGGGGCGGAGGTCCCGTGCCTCGAATTAGGATTCACTGCCACAGTGGCGGGTGCATCCCGCATTTTTAACATTGCGGCGGGCGGCGCTAAAAGCACCGCCCACCGCAATGCTAAAAATGCATGTTTTGCGTTTCAAAGCACAACATGACAGGCACCACGCGGTGCCTGCCATGTTGTATTTTGAAACACAGGGGGGTACCATTGGTACCCCCCATGGGCACCCCCCACCCCCCCTTCACCCTGGGGGCCCGCAACGGGCCCCCAAAGCAAAGACTGTATACCTTTTTGTGGCGGTATTGCCAACAGCACTTCATAATATGGCTGGCGGTGTCTATTAAACACCGCCCCCATATTAGACCTATTCCGCCGCGGTCGCAACGCGGTCGCAACGCGACCGCGGCGGAAAAGCGGCGGACGGTCTTCCCGTCTGCTGCGGTCCCCAGCCATTGTAATATGGCAGGGGGGAAATAGGTGGCGGACGGGCACGGATGGCGGACGGATCGCCACCGCCTGCATGGCGGTGGCGATTGTTCCGCCATCCTAATCAGCCTCTAGGTTTGTCTAGGAAAATAAGAACCAGGCACTGAACAGATTATGCAAAACATGTGAAACTTTGAATCCGGCCCACTCATGAAAGTTAATGTATGCCATGGTGGATTTGTAGGTTTAAGCCACATCCAGTTATATATTATTCCAACTATGAGGCAGGTATCAAGTACATAATAACATAAAAACAACTTCCAAGACTTAGGTCCCATTCTCTGGGTCCAGCCTGAGGTTAGGTTCCTCAAAATTAATACCAAGAACCCCCACATGGATTCAGCACGAGATGGAATGTAAAAAAGTAAATCTATTCATCCTTATCTGAATTTATCATAGTCCTTTCTCTTTGTCAATTTTAACCCCTTGCGTGCTTCTGTCGGCCGTTGGCCGACGGGAGCACTACCTCGCCAGTGCTGCCATCGGAAAGGGGTTAAAATGAAAGTGAAATATCCAATGAGGGCCCCAGTGCAACCTTTCTTAATGGGAGTTAGAAAATAAAAGACTGCCCGCACCGAAATGGTTGTTTGGTAAACTATTTTATCAATAGTTCAACATAACTATAAACAGGAAACATCTCATTCTTTTTTAAATAAAGTACTACTACAATACCCATTTTACATATAATACTAAGGACTCTGAATATCTTTTAGTGTTTGAATTATAAACAGTGGCATAACGAAACTTGAGGTGGTCCCCCTGCAAAGTACATGAAGTGGGCCCTCCACCCTCTGGACACCAATCGCCCTTGGGAGCTGAGACATTTTACCAACTGCAATAGCACCAATTTGATATACCTATTAACATGCCCATGTAATGAACGTTATATCGGCATGACCACCAGGAAGGTGCGAGTGAGGATGCAAGAACACAAGAGCACCTTTCGGTGCAGAAAAGATGTTTCAAAACTGACAAAACATTTCATACAACACAACCACAGTGAAATGGATTTCAAGTGGACTGTTCTTGAAAAACCGTTCATTCCCTCACACATAAGTGACATATCCAAATTTTTGTTTTTAAAAGAACAAAAATGGGTTTTCAAATTGTGCACAGACAGGCATGAGTTAAATGATGACATTCCTTGGTTCAATTTATCATGATTATACCATTAATGGACCATTTATGTTCTGCAATTCAAGCACCATGGGGCACATGCATCAACCTATTTAGGAAGTGCAAACGGTGCGAATCGCTAAATTCGGCCGTTTGCACTTCCTAAATATGTGTTTGGGATGCATCAAGCATTTTTGAGTAATTCTGTATTTTTACCGAATTCCAAAAATGCGATTGCTTTTAAGGAATTGCAAATTTGCGATTCCTTAAAAGCTATGCATCATTTAAAAAAAAATTGCGATTATTCAAATTGGAAGTGCAAATTACCACGAGGTTCAACCTCGTGGTAATTTGCGAAAATGTTTAAAAATGCTTAAAAATGCATTTTTTAAACTGTCCAGTTACAGACACACATGTCCTTAGGACATGTGTGTGTGAAACATGCACTTTCAAATGCATTTCAGGGGTGCAGGGGGGGGTCCTTTGGACCCCCCCCCTGCACCCATGAAATTTTCTAAGTGCCACTCGCAATTTGCTACTGCCTTCTAATTGACTACATTGATTCCTATGGGCCTCTAGGCCCATAGGAATCAATGTAATGCCATTCCTTAATTGCACTTCGCAATTAAGGAATCGCAATTTCCGAAAATTAAGAAATCCTAAAAACTTTTAGGATTTCTTGATGCATAGCATTTTGCATTTCCTAAATAGCGATTCCTTAATTTTCGCTATTTAAGAAATGCAAAATCCTAGATTGATGCATGTGGGGGACTATTCTTTAAAGTATGCGGTTGTATTAGTGGAAGAAGCAAGTTCTTCCTCGCTCCCTCCCTCACTGCATGCCTCACTTGACCATCTTCGAACAAGATATTGGGCTGAGAATAAGACTGCATAATGGACCATACCTCTAATTGATGTTGATTGTACCAATAGGGGGCCGACTGACTTTTTTGAGCCTTCACTATCTCAGAATGAGAGTTTGTAGATATACATTCTGTCATGAAATCACTAATTCAGATTTTACTTTGCACTAGACTATACTACTCAAGCAGTGTTCCAATAATTATCTCAGTTGGCTGCATCCCAATCTAACAATGTGTGGTGGTTTGTCGGTCTTGGGCCTGTACATGAAACACTAATAATTGTGTGGCAAGATTCGCATTGTAATAATATCTATAGTGTGCATGGTCACTCGAACTACATACATCGGGCGTATGACATCATTTGGTAGTTTAACACACCCTCTCGCGAGATTACGCAAGTCATATAGCATCTTGGTATAAACTACCGCGGCTGGCTACATCTGGGCTTAAGTATGTCAATATTCGCATTGACTCGCGAGATCACGCGAGTCCTATAGCGTGTTGGTACAGTTAACCTTGATTCACAATTGACGATCATCTACGTTTAATGCCTCTAGAACTACACGCATCGCACGATCGACGTCATTCTGTAGTTCGATTCACAGTCTCGCGAGACTACGCGAGTCAGAGTATGTCTCGATTAGGGCTTGTTGGGAGTCTGTACTTCGACCAAGACTCACGCTGTACCACACAAGACTTAACAGAATGAATGAATTTTACTTTTGCAAGCAGTAGTTTTAGGCGTGGTTGTGTGGTGAAGTCCTTATTTTGGGATAGGTTAATACTAGCAGGTTTGCTCTGCGTGCAAATTACTATTTAACCCTGGGCACAACTACAGGACAGAGCAGGTTAGAGTAAGCTCTCTCTGCCCATGTTAAGTGCGGGGTTGTTTTGTTCTTGCAGAGCGGGGTCTCACACATCCTGAGCCAGGTCCAGGAAGAGGTGAGGTCCTTTCCCCGGGCATACTGGGTGAGTACTTAACATTTAAACAGACTGTAATGAATTTAGTACCTAACATACCTTGTTAGCTTCTTTGGGTCCACTTTTCTGTTTGTCTTCAACAGATGTTATTAATACACCAGGTGCCAAGGAGGAATTCAGACAGTTGAAGGAGAATTATATCCTTTACTGTTGTTGATTCACTTGTGTGTTTTTTGCATTATTATTTTTTCACACATTTAGTCACAATTAGGCAGTAGCATTTACGTAGAACAGAGGCCCTGATGAAAGCCTATGGTCCTTTTCCATGACAGGCTGAAACATGTTGGCCCTCTCGCAGCTATTTGTTTGAACTGCGATTACTGTTTTGCACTGTTCTTGTTTTTAAATTGGAAGGGGATTATGCCTAATAAATAATCCTTTGATAAGTTCCCTATCCTTTTTTAATCACCACTTTATAATTTTTTGCACTGCACTCTCCCATCAGATCAACATCATATGGTACAGTAAAGTGATTGTGGGTCGTTACCCCAAGCCGACCATGGGGCTATGTTGGATGTCTCAATGATCAAGAGACACAATACCCTGGAGGATTACCAGATGAGAATATTGGTCTCTGCAAGTCATTGATGGGAATCCTTAATGAGGTTGATTGACAATCACTGGTGGCCCATGTTTTGGTGATTTGGTCTGTTAGTCTAATTTGATATTCACTTCCTTTTGTACTTAATGAGACATTAGGATAGCTTGTAAGAGATCCCAACAGGATTTCCAGTTTAGACCCCTAAGTTTGTTTGTTGTATATGTTGCTCTTTCGGGGGATAGAACTTAGGCTAGGTCTTTAAATATTCCTCTAGCCCTCCACCATCGTTTTGTTATTTGCACAGTCAGGAGTTCTCAGGCCAGGGGCCCGGCGCCCATGCACAGTGCCAGAGGGGGCCCTCTGGAGCTCTTGGACCCCCTCGCAATGCAGGCGCTGGTTAAACACCACTGATTATAAACATTACTATGAAAGTTACTATTGGAGAAGCCCTTTGTAGCCATTTCTGAACATCACTGCCTATAACGAATGCATCCCAACCTGACCTTTGTAGTAGTTCTTAGACACCACCAGTTAAGAAATTGTTGTGTTTATAAGATCAGGCAAAGTGGAAATTCATTCAGTCCCACTCTTTTCCTGAACCCCAAACCTATTAACTCCCTTTACGTAAACCATTGGGGAAGCGCTCTATGCAATATGGCCACCTGAGAACCTCCAGACTCTCTTATTCTTCATATTCAAAGGTCCCTCCAGTCCCATGAGCTAAATCTTGCATCTTGTGCTTCGCTGACCGTTGGGTCATCATACGGGCCATATGAACCTGTTTGGACATAAAAATGTTGGTGGTACGTGTGTGGTGACTTGCTCAACTGGCCGTCCAGTCTTTCCTGTGTGGTGACTTGTACAATTGGCGGACCAATTTAAGTCAGACCGTCAATTAAACACACTCTCCTTCTCCTAGGACGTCTAGAAGGTACATTTCAAATGGGAGACTGCCCCCCAGTCTTTCCTTTCTTAGGAGTGGGTCAGTGACATTCCCCACTTCTTCAACTATGCCAGAGTCAACACGCACACTGGGGGCCTGATTCACAAAGGGCCTCCGCACTCGTGGGGGAGGCCCCACAGTTGTGGGGGAGTCTCCGCACTCGTGGGGGAGTCTCTGCACTCGTGGGGGGAGGCCCCACAGTTGTGGGGGAGTCTCCACACTCGTGGGGGAGGCCCCACGGCCGTGGGGAGTCTCTGCACTCGTGGGGGAGGCCCCACAGTCGTGGGGGAGTCTCTGCACTCGTGGGGGGAGGCCCCACAATCGTGAGGGAGTCTCTGTACTCGTGGGGGAGTCTCTACACTCGTTTGGGAGGCCCCACAGAAGTGGGGGTGTCTCTGCACTCGTGGGGGAGGCCCCACAGAAGTGGGGGAGTCTCTGCACTCAGGGCGGAATCTCCACAATGCAAGGCTTTAACGGATCAATAACCCTTAGGACATCCCCTCCCACTAATCAGAGAAAAAAAAGGACCCCCACGGGTCAATAAAAGGAAAGCAATGCTACAAAGAGAACTAGGTGCTCTGTATGATGGAAGAACATGAGTATGGTAGGGTCATTTCCGTCTTGGCTAGAACTAGGGGACGGGGGGAGTAGGAGGCACTTGAATAGTGAACACTCCCTGAGACGCACGGGAGGGGGGCAAGCCTGGATGTGTTTGCGGGTTAACCAGAGCTGCTGGGATTCCAATTTACAAAAAGAACAATTGATGGATAGAATGCAGAAGAATACCATACGTTCACCCCAGTACAGAGATCTGGGCCTAAATCCATAGTTTTTTTGCTCACCATGCCATTCCAGTTTGGACCCAGCTATATGCAAATCAGTCTTGACCTGCGCTCAATGGGAACAGTCCAGCCCGAACTGCCAGGCCAGGTCCTCCCTGGACTGGAAACAAGCATCCTAGGACCGCTTTCGGGGTTTCACCTGTTTCCAGTTTGGTCACCCAAGGAAGGGGAAAAGAAAATGAAAGAATTTGTATTTAGAAACCCTGCTTTGGCCAGAACCTGACATTGGCGTTTGCAAAGTCAGTGATTTCTGAATGATGCCCGAAAGAAGCCCCGATTGCGGCTTCCCTCAGCGTTTATGCCCAGGGAGATTCTTGCTAGAGTGAATATCTCCTCTTCTACCTTTGAAACTTTGGAGACCTGCTGCAAGGTGCAGAGCTTCGATCCTGGACATCATATCTGAAATATGGAAAAACATGGATGAGTTCTTCAAGCAGCCGAGTTCAAAGCCGAAGCAAGGTGCAAGAGAGCTGCCCTAAGGGCCCTCCAATAAGGCAGTCCCAACCAGTGAACAGAAGATCCTGCTTCGCTCAGTCAACTCTTTGCATGCAGACATCAAGGTAATAACCATGACTGCGGTGGACGAAAAGCTGTGTGAGCGAGAAATAGAGGGCGTGACCAGCAGGGTTTGATTTTGATTTGATTTGATTTATCAACTTATAAAGCGCGCGATTGCCCGGAGGCATCTTGGCGCTGTTCATGGCGGGTTCATGTACTGTTGGAAAGCACCAAAGACACCCTGCTCGAGATGGGAGAGGAGAGGAGAAAGTTAGAAAATTCTTCAACTGGCTCCACTGTAAAATTGAGGGAAAGTGGAACTATTGGACAATGTGAGGAGGTGAAACTCAGAGGGCCAGGTTCCCAGCATTGATGTTACCAACGGAGTGATAGCTGCTGAGGTGGAAATGGTCCAGTGTCTTAAACATTGTGGGGTAGATTTACAAGCCCCTAGCGACACTTTAGCGCCGCCTTTGCGTTACTTTTGGGACTCTGTGGCGCTGTAAAAAAAGCTTCCAAATTACAACGCGAGGCACCTAGGGAGATGCGTCACGTTGTAAAGCCCTGCGTCACATTATACCTGCGTCAGGTATAATGTATGCAGGGTGGGCCTTCCCATGCAGGAAAGCCTCGTAAAAGTGACGCAGTGAAACCTACAAGATTTCACTGCGTCACTTCTAGGACGCCACTGCATCAAAACCTTACACCGGAGTGACGCAGTGTAGTGGGAATAGGCCTCAAAATGCATTGCTTCAGTTGCGTTGTGCTTGCGACACGACTCCAGCAATTCATGACTTTTGGCCCAACAGTGGCGTCAGAATTTCTGGCGCATCTTTCAATCCTTGCCCCAAGGTGCGCCGCATTGTAAATGCGGCGCAGCCATGGTGGTGCAAGGGTTTCTCAGGGTGACGCATCTCTACAGATGCGTCACTTTTTTGTAAACCTGCCCCTGTGCTTTTAGCATGCATGAATCATATGACCCACAACTGGTTTCTATTATTGTGTTCTGCAGTCGGATACGCCTACAAGAATATATTTGCAATGCTTCATGTACCTGCTCACTGCTCCATTCTTTCCTTAACTTGTTATTATTTTCAACGAGTTTCTAGAAGGTTGACAACTGCATGTCTCCCTTTTGTTGATATTCAAAGAACACAGTCTTGCAGAATGAAAATAACAGAAAAGGCATTAGTCCATTTTCTGTCAGTTTTTTTCCATTAAGAGCTTTTAAGAACAATTATGTTATAAAAGTTGAGCACAGAAAGTGAAGGGCAGAGGGGAGTCCTCACAGTGAGTAACACCGGGACAAGCCGTACAGGACACACCTCCAGTTCCAACTGATGGCTACTGAAGTGAACGCACTTATCCTTTGCATGCGGAGTGATAAGCGCAGCGCGTCATAGGACGCAAGAACCTGTCGGATTTGCGTATAATTCTGATTGACAGCTCATGAAAAAGACCTCCAGCTCCCATTGGAAGTTTCCCAGAAATAGATTGGCTTCATTTAGAACAACGACAAGGGGGGGGCGGGGGTTAAAACCTACATCATGGAGAGGCAGTTTCTAATTGCTTTCACGCCCCATCGTCCACCGCACTCTTAACCGCATCGCTGCTGCAGTGATTTTTCCCCCACGCGGCTTTTTTTCAAAAGCCGCGTTAGATGACGAGCTCAGCTCGTCATCCGCACACGCCCCCCGTGGCTGATGACGAGCTGAGCCCGTCATCAGCATCGAAGGGGTTAAGTGCTGCATTCCATAACACAATAACCGCACCTCGGTGGTCATCATGGCCGACATGAAAACACTTATCCCATAGGATAAAAAGAAAGATAGCACACGTCCAACCACACAATCTTCTCGGTGGAGGGTGCTATGCATGAAGGCAAGCGCTTCTGTGCCCCACGTAGCGTTATATAAATATTACAGTATTATAGAATACATCTGTTAACTTTCATTTTCCTATTCCCTCATTTTGCTGCTCTAGGCCTATGCCGGCTCCAGTTTCCCTCCTTAACCCCTTGCATGCTCATGACAGCCCCCGGCCTTCATGCGTCACGGTCGGCGTGTGCGGAGGACGGACAGGGGCCATCCGAATCCCGCCCACTTTTAAAATCGCCCACACAACGTCAAAATTCCCGGGCATGCAAGGGGTTAATATGTTCTTTTATTTTCATCTCTTTCCCAATGTATTCTCCTTGCCATGTCTTGATCTTGTTAACGGGGAAGGGTGGTGGGATTTGCATCACGATGAGAGAATGAATACCGCCTTCAGCGCAATTAGCCGATGCCACTGCGGCCGAAGGACACTGACCCCAGAAGCCTCTCAACTAGAGTTGCCACCAGGCAATCTTTTTTTTCACAGCCAGGCCAGTATTTTATTATGTGGGCCGGCCCAAAAAATCGATGAAGCTCCTAAAGCCAGTATTTATTCCCTTATTTGTACATCCTTAACATAGCAAATATGAGCTGAAACTACTTTCAAATGTATTCTAGAGCTGCCTTCATGATCCATGACTGACAGATAAAGTAAACAAAGACAGATAAGTCATGTTAAAAATTAAAATGAAGACATTTTTATATAAAGTCATATTTAAGTATCATGTCTGGGCCTTTGCAGAATCTTAAAACATACACAAATGGTCGGTATTTTTCTCTGCGAAAGGTGGAAACCCTACTCCCAGCACCGCTCCTCGCTGCACCCCAAAAGTTCCCCTCCACCCCCACATCCTTCCTTCCCTGACACTGCTCTCGTAGTCTTCATTTGTAATTTAATTTCCCATAATTCCGAGGTTTACAATACTTACAAAATTAGAACGTAAACTTCAGTGTTCTGATCATATGAGTCTCGTAAGGCAGTGCTTAATTTATACACTATTAAGTGCCAGGGCTATGACCAGGAGGCCACTGCAGCTTGCACCACCCATCGCCCTTGTCATCGCTGCCAAAACAACTACTAACCATCTCTCTCGCCTTAAAGTGCAACAGTTCAGATTATTCCAGGTCCCCAAAGCTAAAGGAATGGCTGGAGAGGCAGGTATTAGCAATCTTAATGTATATTGTATTCCTAATCTACCATTGTTCTGCTCATGTCTAAATTAGATGAGCAGCGCCACCATGTGGTTGACTGTTCAAAAGTATGGTGTTGACAAAATTTGGTGCCGGTGCCAAACACTGGAAACCAATTAAGTGCCAATTAAGTGCCGGTGCTGAGCACCAGAATGCACCGGCTCAAATTAAGCACTGCGTAAGAAGCCACTCAAAGAGTTCCCTCCTCTGGGTCATTGCCACGGCTCTTTTTATGACCGATTCCTTGAAACGAAGTAGAAGTCAGCTGCAGAATCTAATCTCTGCCGCTGTACAATCAATTTAGATTGACTCGAACTTTGAAAAGCGGCTGAACAAAGTCCCTTGGGACTGAACCTATCTCCAAAACCTAATATTGCCGCTCATTGTTCAGTGAAAAATCAAATATTTGCGTCTGCAATCTGGCACTGTCTGGCAAGTTCAACATGAACTCCTGGGACAATGTAGACAGAGTCACCGAAGTCTGAGTCAACAGGGGGGCGATGCAGACAGATTGTACTTTAAATACTCAGATATAAGTTCTTTGCAGGAGTTTATCTATGAGATGCAAGCACTCTGCACTCGGGAAGGAGTCTCCTGGCTTCATTTACTTCCCAGGGCGAGCGTAGTGTCCACCCACACGTAGGCACATCGGTTGTTTAAATGGGTTGTGATGCACAGCCCCACCTTCTTTTCACAGATCTGGTAAATCAAAACATTATGTTACTGTGAGCATTTTGAGGCCTATTTACAAGGGCTTTGCGTCATGCTTGCCCCACGCAAAGTGGTACATGCACGACGCAAAGCTCCAAGTCACATTTATGGAGCCACGCAAAGCAACTTTGCACGGCTCTGAATGGCCTTATGGGAATGGAGTAAGGCAAGCAGTGGCGGTCGGTGGTGGGAGTGCAGCCGGGCGATGACTTGGGGGTGGGGGTAGAAAACTACGGAATATGGCCAAATACAAATAAGTAAACATATAAATAAATAAAATAAATGTTGTTGCGAGCAGTGCATCGCCAAATGTGATGCAGTGCGCGCAACTAAATTCGTTTTATTTATTTATATGTTTACTTACCTACATTTGGCCGTATTCCATAGTTTACTACCCCCCACCCTGCCCCTCCCCGCCCCACGTCACTGCCCGGCACCCCCCCCCCACGCCACCGAGCGCTACTGAAGGCAAGGTAGCACAAATCGCTGCGTTGCATTACTCTGCGCAAGGGGGGTGTTCCAAGGGCGTTGCGACGGGTGTTCCCATGCAAATCCCATGTTTTTTTAAGCATTCCCGGATTAAACAGGTCCGAAAAACCTGGGAATGTTCCAAAACGATACGCTTCTCCAGGTGCGGCGTAACACAGAGAAATATGTTTATTGCTCCTCGTTTTTTCCTATTTATTATGTGTGCTGCAGAACGCATTTATGGATTTTTGTTTTGTTGGCAGGACAGTGCACAAAAACATTCCTGCCTAAAACACAGACACCCTTCCTGTGCTGGCTCTAGGCTGCCAAAATGGCGTCAGGGGAAAAGACAACTTCTCTTTCACTCCAATGAAGGTCAGACACAACTTTGCTGCTAAGTCACAGAAAAGGAAAACCATTTTCCAGGGACAGGAAATGCCCTGGGAGCAGTAAAGTCCTGAAAAGGACAACACAATCTCAGAGCAATGGGTTTGAAGATGGAAAACCTAGTTGTTGGCTGGAGCATGGACAGAACTGGTAACAGCTAAAACCAGCTGGAGAGCTGGGAAGGAGGCTGGGGTCAGAAAGAATCATGAATGGCCCCTGTGAGCAGGGGAAACAGAGGTACACCCTGTCTAATCCTGGTTTTTACCACACCAACCCTCCAGGTCAAGCAGTGATTCCAGCAGACTCAACCTTCTGATCACATCAAAGATCTTGGCTGGTACAACTTTTAGATCAAGCCACAATATGTTCAAAAGTCAAGATAAATATCTGATCCATGTTTAATCTGTCAGCATGAAAGGCATCACCTGCCCCATCAAGTGACTGAAAATACTTCATACATATTAATTAGCTAGCAGAGTGCTCCTTCGAGTTAGATCTTATCTCAAAATGTCCATTGGAAGATTGTTAAAACTACAACGTGAATCCAAAATAAAAATGCTAGAAATGTATCTGTAAATATGAGCATGTCTTTATTTATCAACTAGCTTATCCGTCGCGCGTTGCTGCGATCTCAGAAGAAAGGAAATTTAAGGAAACTTGTTATGATAACATTTAATTTACATTGTGTTATTTTTATTGAAACGTATTCATTTTAATATGGAAAACATTTTAAAGTGTTGTTTTAATTCTGTTTATTTATTCAAGTGCTTGTGGTTACACAGTATTTTTTGTTTTTCCGTCTGGTGCGTACACGAATAAATCAGAAGGTATTCCGACGCGTGAGCTGGCCACATACAGTTGTCCATGTGAGAAGCACGGATTCTCCAAATCTAGTCCACACACTTGCAGTGATTGTTCTTGTGCTTTGTTGATGTTCATTGCAAAAGCGAGTCGCACCGGAAACTGTAAACGTTCAGTATAGGAAAGATTATGAGGGCCCTGGAGGGGCCCTGGGGGGGCCGATATTTAACAACATATTTTTTATTTTTTTTTGCCAGAAACCTTCGCGGGAGTGTACTCAACAACTTTTAACAATTTATTTATTTATTTTAAAAATTGTTTTTTTTATTTTTTATTTTTTTAGCCAGAAACCTTCGCAGGAGTGTACTCAACAACTTCCCAAAGTTTCATGCCGATCGGATGAATGGTGTAGTAATGCATAAAGGACAAACAGACATACTTTTGTTTTTATATCATTTTTCTATATCTATAGATGAATGTCTAAAGACATAAAACATTAGCTTTCTCTTTACATATGCATGACGTAACCTTAGTACTGTTAATGAGGATATTCAGGCTTATCACATTCAAGATGTAGACATCAGATTGGGCCTCATGTAGCACCGAGCAGAAATATTTAACAGCAAACTTGGACAAAGCAAGAGAACGTGACTCATCCCACACATTACAGGCAGAAGAGGCTTTAAGTTAGCTCATGGAAAGCACCAAAATGGCACCCATGGACAAACAGCAACAAAGAGAAACACAAGCCAATAAGCAAGACAAACGGTATTTGTTTAATATGCAATTTATATCCAACACAACACGTTCAGGGACATTACTTTATTTAAGTCTTTAAGCAAGTTTACAGCTTAGGTGAACCCCCATCACCCCGAAGGAGGGGACCCCTTGCCCCTCTCATGTTGCACCGGTAACATCAAGCAGGACATCTGAGTTGGTCAAAATAAAAGTGCTGTTTGTGGTTTATATGCAGTCTGTGTTGTATGTTGTCAGTGGCCATACAAGCTAGGGTGTCCCGAACCAGTTAGGCTATTCCATAAAAGTTAGGTCGTTCCATACAAACTAAGACCCTTATTTATGAGGCCTTTATGCTGCCATTGTGTCACTTTTTGTGATGCTGCGGCGGCGTAAAGAATGCACCACGCTCCGCCATATTTACAAAGTGATGCAGCTAGGCAGGTGCGTCACTTTGTAAACCCCTGCGCCACATTATACCTGTAACAGGTAAAATGTATGCAGGGTGGGCGTTCTGACGCAGGAAAGCCACGTAGAAGTGAAGCCGTGAAATCTATGAGATTTTACTGCAACACTTCTACGGCATTGAATCCTTACGCCTGCTTGAAGCAAGCCTAAGGGGTGAAATGACACATTGTTGGAGTTGCATCTGTTTTCGGACACACTCCAGCAGTGCATAATTTTTGTGCCTACAGCTACGCCAGGATTACTGACCTATCTGTAAATCCATGCGACATGGAGCGCTGTACAGTAAATACGGTACATCTATTGTGTCGCAAGGATGGCACTATGAAAAGTGTTGCATCTCTGTTTTCCTGCCTCAGGAATGCGCCACTTTTCATAAAAGAGGCTCAACGTGGTTCCGTACAAGCCAGGTTCTTGCGTAGAAGCTAGGTTGTTTCCCAGCATGTTGTGAAGACACTTTTCACCTGTCTGTTAAAGCCAGCCACAATTCAATGGCAGTCTTACAAAGGAACACTGAAAATAGGGCTGCTAAATAACCACCATCTTTAAGCAAGTTCACCGAACATAGGGCCAGATGTAGGTAAATGGCATTTCAAGATTTGTAAATACCGAATTTTACCGATTCGGTTTTTACAAATCGGTAAATGCCATGTAGGTAAATATTCGGTAACAATTACCGAATCGTTAAGATTCGGTAATTACCGAATCGGTATTTACCGGTTCGGTAATTGCCATTGATTCCTATGGGCCTTGCGGCCCATAGGAATCAGTGGCAATTACCGAATCGGTAAATACCGATTCGGTAAAATTACCGAATAGTCAAGGGTGGCAGGGTGTCACTTTGACACCCTGTTGCACCCCTGATTCAGGCTTGTGTGCCATGTGGCACACATACATGCCCTTAGGGCATGTCTGTGTGCCACATGGCACAGGTGTACATGCACAGATTTGCATATACACAGGTATTCGTTATTTACCACCAACTAATAGTTGATGGTAAATAACAAATCCTTAAGGCCCTGTGGCACTGTTTCCAGTGCCACCTACATCTCAAATTACCGATTCGGTAATTTACAGAATCTGTAAATTTACCGATTCTGTAAATTTACTGATTCAGTAAATTTACTGATTCGGTAATTTTTAAGGCCCCCTACATCTGAAACTCCAAATACCGGTCAGTAACGGCCGAAATCAGCCGTTACCGACCGGTATTTGGCCACCTAGATCTGGCCCTTAGCTGTTTACGTTGTTAACTAGTTTTGTATTGGGGGATCCTAGGTAAGCGCAGAAGAGCACCAATACAGTATGATTGGATAAAACTCAATAAAATATGTTTTAACATTTTCTTTTGCTTGTGTTTCCATTGCATTTTTAAGGTGTTTCTACTGGTGGTACTTCTACCATGGAGACAACTTGTTCGTTCAGATTCCTTCTTCAGTTCATATATTAATAAACCATAAAAGTATAGAATCATTTTACATTCACATACTTGAGCTTGCACACCTTTAAAACTACAGTACTACATTTCATCTTGAATTAAACTTGTAAGAGGTTTCTTTTAGAAGACAACCCTATATAGGGCACAGCATCCTCTGTTCTCGACAGAGGACCAAACTTTTTCCACTTCATCCTTCATTCCTGCCCCTTTTGAGGCCATCACTAAAGTAGGATATAACGAATTTTCAAAGTCACCTACTGGGTGATAAAAGTAGGAATTTATTGAAGCGTGGGTGAGAATTTTATGAGTATACCCCAAGGCTCTTAATAGGAAATCAATAATGAATACATGAGCTAGAAAAAGAAAACTAAAGGAATCAAGTGAGATTCTGTGGAAAGGGAGGGACTATTAAGTTATCAGTGCTGGCATCAATAGACTAAAGGCGGCTGAACGTGTATATGCGTGGGGTATATAGTAACCCAAAAAAGGGGTAGCGTATTAATGCGTGGTGTACTTTAATCAATCCAAAGGAAATAATTCTCTCTCAGACAACAAGCAAAATCATGTAGAAAATTTACCAACAAGTAAACAAATACATTAGCAAACCTGTGATGAGAAAAGTGGGATTGATAAAAGTAAAAGAAAGACTACACCTGAAGACAGACTACAAATTAAATGTAGCTACTCTGTATGGCTGAATGGGGAAACTAAAGTGGCGAACACAAGAATATACACGGTATAAATCTGGGGCTTGACACATTCATGTGCCCAAAAAAAAAGTGTCCCTCAACAGGACCACTTCCTGATATGGAAGAAAATCAGGATAAGCTAATAGGATTGATAAACAGATATTACACAAAATTATGTCGTTTGAAAAAAATAAAAAAGCTACTATAAAGATATTTAAAAAAACAAGACAAAAACTAGAACATTCCCAATAGGAGGCATATTTCATTAGATAAAACATTATTCAATGGAATGAGTGAGTGATTACAATTCACATTGATTCCGATCTAAGGGCCATATGTATCAAGCCTTTTGCAATTCGTTTTTCGGCCTTAGCGAATCGCTAACGGCCTTTTTACCGATTTTGAAATGTATGAAAAATTAGCCAAATAAGGAATCGCAAAAAATTGCGATTCCTTATTTTGCTTAAGCATTTAAGGAATCGCAATTTTGCGATTCCTTAAATGCTATGTATGAAGCTTTTCTAAATTGCGAATTCAGGTTTAGAAATCGCAAATTACCACCAACTTGTAGTTGGTGGTAATTTGCGATTTCTTGTAAATATGCACAATTGTGCATTTGTGAGGGTGGCATATCACGCACATACATGCCCATTGGGCATGTATGTGTGCCATATGCACACACATGTAATTTACAGGGGTGCAGCAGGGTGTCCTTGAGACACCCCTGCACCCTTGAAATAATTCTCAAATTGCGATTAGCAAATTACGAATTCGCAATTGAGAATTATTTCACTGTCATTTCTATGGGCCTCCTGGCCCATAGATATGAATGGGAAATTATTCCTTATTTGCGAATTCGCAAATTGCGAATTAGCAAATAAGGAATAATTGGAAATTGCTAAAAAACAGCAATTTTGTACATACACACCATTTAGCGATTTCTAAATAGCGATTCCTTAAAATTCGCTATTTAGAAATCGCAAATGGTGATGATGATACATATGGCCCCAATACTTTTAAGCAGTTTTGAGTCACCAAATGGTGTGATTGATCCCAAGTTCAACAGAATCGGCCGGGTCCAATCACTTTCACTTTAACATGCAGCGAACTGAAGAAATGTCTCCTGCACGAGGACTGGGCACGATTTGTTAATTCATCAGAATTGCCTCCAAGATGGATAAGGTGTCCCACAAGCGGTGCTCCGAGTGTATGACATCATAATCTGCTTCGATGTCGTCATATCCGAGTTTTGACGTGTTGTGAAGTCTATCCAATAGAAATACTCCCACGTGGACACACCAGCATGCAGTAAATAGTTTCAGGGGACATTTGATGTGGTTTTGCTCAAAGGTTGCATTTACCACATTTAGGGGCAGATTTCCAAGCAGGTGACGCATCTGTAAAGATGCGTCACTTTCCCTGCGCCCCCCTGAGAAACCCTTGCGCCACCATGGATGCGCCATATTTACAATACGGCGCACTATGGCGCAGAAATTCTGATGCATCATTTTGATGCAAAAGTCACGCATTTCTGGAGTTGTGTCGCAAGTACGACTCAACTCCAGCAAGGCAGGGTGAGGCCTATCCTCATTGTGCTCCGTCACTCCTTACACCGGCTTCAAGCATGCGTACGAATTTGACGCAGTGGCGTCCTAGAACTGCCGCAGTGAAATCTTGTAGATTTCACTGCATCACTTCTATGAGGCTTTTTTGCGTTGAAACACCCCCCCCTGCATAGATTATACCTGACGCAGGTATAATGTGACGCAGGGCTTTACAACGTGACGCACCTCCCTAGATGCGTCCCATTGTAAATGGGCCGCATTTTTACTTTGCGTCACAAAAAGTGACGCAACGGCGGCGCAAATATGACGCAAGGGGCTTGTAAATCTGCCACCCTGTTTCTAATGTGTTACCAACTGTTGAATACCAATGATGGTTTGTTGTGAATGTTGAGTACATCTTGCTATTTTTTAATGTATTTATTTGCACTTGCATTTTTATGGTCACGCGGCCGAAATAAAGTACTTTCATGATGACGATGAAGTACATCTTGTGTCAGACGCCAGTCTTTTTTACATGACTATTGACAGTACAGTATGTACTCACACAAGCCACTGCTTGTTAATTATTAGTTTGTGTCTGGATGTCAGTAAATGTTCTCTGGGAAAGTACAAAGCCCTTGTTCTAACAAGTTACAGTAACCTGAGCGAGTTTCCTCGTTCTAGTAATCTAGCACTCAGAATGACTGAGTCATGAACGAAACCTGCCTCCTTTTCACAGCTTCCTCCTTACAAACGTCTATAAAGTAAGCAAATGTTGCTTACTGAAGTTTGGAACCATAGATTATCTTATCATAAACTTTTTATCATAAGTGTCCATTACCAACCTTGCAACAATTGCGAAATACATTTATGAGTAACTGTGAAAGAGCCGTGGAGAGAAGCGCCCCACGTGCCACAACTTTGGAGCCATCTAGTCTCGGCGTCGGCTCAACATCCTGTGATTCTGGGCACATCACTTAATCTCCCTCAGGCTAAAAAACGAAAAAAGCAATCTGACCTTGTGTAATGTAATCTGGTGCTCAGATAAAGTGCTTTCATGCTCATGGGCTAAGACTGCGCTATATAAAAGTGGTAAAAACAAATTGCTTCGTCAATGGGCAGGGTGACTGGGAATTAAGTGGTCCCCAATGGTGATAATTGCAGCTTGATCCTGCAGTACACGAATGGGCATTGTTTCCCACGGAGGCATCGCACTCCACAGATTCCCACGGGCTACTGGCACACCTCCGAGTTAAACCGAGAACAGTGTTTAGAACCCAGGGGTCTTGTGTAATAATTTTCCAATTGTGGTAAAAGAATTTCAGTCTCCCACCCACTTTTGGATTTGAAGAAAGGGAAGGGGAAGCTGTACTCGCTTTGAGGGGTGGATTCGGCAGGTGCTCCTCTAGCTCGGAATCCTCTCGAGCGCAAACCTCTTCCTCTGGGTGAATAGAACTGTGGTTGGTTGGATGGATGGTATCCTCTACCAAAATTCCCTCTCTTTCTTGGAAAGGGGCGTCGGTTGAACCGGACGGAAGATTACCCCCTTCTACCGGCCCTTCCAAAAAGGTTGCTGTTGTAGTTGAAAACTTTTTTAATGTTCTGGTGCGCTTTATCTAAAGCGGTAAAGGTCGATACATATTTGCCCAAACTTTTTATTAAATCTTCTCCAAAAATTAAACCTTTTGGATTAATTGAGGTTTCCTTTTCAGCCATATCGATTAGTTTAAGGCTAATTTTAGTGAGGACCACTCTTCTTTCACAATTAATTCCCGCATTCGCGTTGCCTAAGAGGACTAGTGCCCTTTGGCTCCACCCCCGAATGGAGTGTGTATCAAGAGGTCAGCCATTAAGGTAACTCTCTTCTGCTGCGTCGATTATTTTTGTTAGGGGTCCTAGAATGTCGAGAACTTTCTCTTGACAGATCTTAAGCGATCTTTCCAGGCCTTTACGCGGGTCTCTCCCTAATTTAAATAGGTAGGTAATTAATCTCGGGTCAAGGTTAGGAGTTTGACAAACTTTACCTTCGATTGAAGGTCTGGTACACTCTCTTAAGAGATTACGAGTCTCTCTTTCTAAAGGATTTCTAATCCATTTACTTATGAATTTAGATACGTGCTTGTTTTGGGTCCACTCTGAGCTTCTAGGGTGTTTAATGTTAAAAGGGGAGAACATCTCCTCCCCCAAAGGGTCCAAAATATTATCGTTAGAAGATGAAGGACCATTATTATCATTTAGGAGAAAGGAATCAATATCTTGATCATCCTCATCGAGATCAAGAATATATTCGTCAGGAAATTCTGAGCCATCATCAATATCAATAGGATCATTGTCTAGAGCACTATGATGAATTGTGCCGCGAGGGACACCCATTAAATTTGTGCCGCTAAGGACACCTTTCAAATTTGTGCCACAAGAACGGAGGCTACATTATGCATACAACTTTTAATTGCGTCTCCAAGCAGCCGCAAACATCATAATTAAAAGGTTCCATAAAGAACATTCATAACAAATAAAGGGCATGAGCCAACAAGAGACTGCCTCTTTTAAATGCGGCTCTGAGCAGATAAGTTGCCTTTCATTCTTACCTTATCTTACTATTATTACTTATTACTATTATTATCTTATTATTAATATTATTCAGTGATTATGTGACATGGTTTGGACTACTGTCCCCTCTCTCTTTCCTATTCACCTCCATACCGATTTCCAATTTATGGAAATCCCCTCCTTCCTTCCTTCCCTTTGGTCCTTTGACCTAAGTTGATTTATGATTAATGTCTTGCACCTGTATGTGTATATACCCCCCTTTTTCCTAACGGTTTTATTTCAGCACACGTGAGTATTCGCCTTTTTCATCATTTTTAAATTGTGTTAGATACTAAATTTGTCACTCGCCTTCTCTTTGGCATTGTCCTTATTTCCCCTGCCTTCGCACACGCTTTCCCGCCTGGCCGCTTTTATTCTATTCTCGTAACGCGAGTATTTTATTTACTTTTGTCTCTGTTTACATCGCGCTCGTAACGCGAGTCAAACCTCCCACTGGCATTAATGGAAAGGACCTCGGCAACAATCGCGCTACGTAAGCGCGTTGCCTAGGTTCTTTCCTCTCCCTAGAGACGAGCATTGTTATACTCCGGCGCATGGTGCCGGTTTCCATGGAAACGAAAGACGCGGCTGATCGCGAGCGGCTTCGAGTTCGTTACTCGACCATCGCGATCAGCTGTGCCTCGTTTACCACGCAATTACAATTACTAATTAACTAACATAAATACCACGATACTCCGCCTCTGCATAAAAAAAAACAAAAAACGATTTAGAGACCTTATTAACATTGGGCTCTAATTTTACTTCTCCTTATCAAAAAAATGTCTGGGTCGGATTCCGAGGATGCTTCTGCTCCTACTCCCAACGCTGAGGGCGATCACCTTAACACTTTATTGAATGAGGAAGTACACTCCTCCATACATGGTTCTCGGAGAAAGGTGATCTACTCTAAAAGATCTATCTCCCCTGAAAATGAAGATGAATTCTATGAAGATAATTCTATCGAAATTAATAATATAAGGGGTAAAAAAGTTAAAAAGATTAAAAACATTGAACAATTTGCCCCGAAGAGCACTGTTGGAGGTCCCAGCACCTCACTTTATCTGGGAGGTCCCCGCACCTCAAAACCTTTGGGTGTCCATCGCGGCACAACTCGTCATGGTGTCCATCGCGGCACAACTTATTATGGTGTCCCTCGCGGCACAAAATATCCTGGTGTCCATAGCGGCACACAATATCTTGGTGTCCATAGCGGCACACAATATCAAAGTGCTCATGACGATACATTTGACAATGATCTCAGGGATGATAATTCCTCAGACACGCCCGATGAATATATTCTTGATTTAAATGATGACTATGATGAAGATCTTTTTAACCCTCCAGAGTCTTCCTCTGGTTCAAAAGATATTATTCTTGACCCTCTCGGGGAAGAAATGTTTTCTCCCCTTAATCTTAAACATCCTAGGAGTTCGGAATGGTGGCCTCATCAACATGTGGCAAAATTCATTGATAAATGGTTGAGGTTTCCCCTTGAACCCAACACTCGTAACATCCTACGAGCTGAATGCTCAAGGCCTTCCATTGACGAAAAAGTCTGCCAAACTCCTAATTTAGACCCCGAATTGATAAAATTTCTCTTTAAGCTTGGACGAGATCCTCGCAAAGGTATGGAGAGATCCCTCAAGGGTTGCCAGGACCGCGTACTGGACGTTCTAGGCCCTTTGGCTAGAATTATTGACGCTGCGAAGGAGAGCCATCTCAATGGTACTCCCCTTAATATTGACTTGATCAGAGGCTGGAGTCAAAGAGCTTTAATCCTCCTTGGGAACGCTAATGCCAGCTTGAATGCTGAAAGACGTAGAGTTGTCCTCACCAAAATAAACCCAAAACTTTCGGACATGGCCGACAAAGAGACCTCTCAAAATCCTAAAGGCCTTCTCTTTGGTGAAGATCTCATCAAAACTCTCGGCAAATATGTCTCTACTTTTACGGCCTTGGATAGAGCCCAACAAAATATGCGCAAGGTCTTTAACAATAACCTTTTCGGTAGGGCCGGAAGAAGGGGCCAGTCTTTCGGCCGGTTTAACCAACGGCCCCCCTCAAGATCTAGAGGATTCGGAAGAGGTTACCAACAATTCAGCAATTCACAATTCTTCCCTCAGAGAGGACGCGGCATGCGCTCAAGAGGATATAGATCACGTGGCCAACCCTCCACCGACACTACAACAAGTGAGTACTATCACCCCTCCTTCCCCTCTTTCTTTCCCCTCAGAGGTGGGAGGAAGACTCAAGTTCTTTTTCCAGAACTGGAGAAAGATTACTCAAGATCCCTGGGTCCTGAACACAGTCAGAGGTTTCAAAATAGATTTTACAGAGATTCCCACTCAGGCTTCTCTTCCAAAAAATTTCCAAATCCCCTTAGATCAACAAAAAATAATAGAGGAAGAGATCTCTTCAATGCTCAAGAAAGGTGCCATCTTACAAGTCTCCCTAGAAGAGCTCAAGTTTATAGGCACCCTTTTCCTCGTAGAGAAAAAAGACAAAGGTTGGAGACCTGTTATAAATCTAAAACACCTCAACAAATTTTTAGTATACAGACACTTCAAAATGGAAGGGATTCATCTTTTGAGGGATCTTCTTTTAGAAGGGGATTGGCTAGTAAAACTAGACCTGAAAGACGCTTACTTCACCATTCCTATGGCAGAAATTCATCAACCCTTCCTCCAATTTCTTTGGAAGGATCGATTGTATCAGTTCAAAGCCCTTCCTTTCGGTCTTTCTTCAGCCCCTTGGTGCTTTACCAAGGTTATGAGACCAATTGCTTCCTTTCTAAGAGAAAGAGGAATTCGTTTGATCATCTATCTAGACGACATATTAATTATGTCTCAAGATCTTTCTCAAATCTCTCAAGATCTAAAAACAGTTATGGACCTCCTAGAAAGTTTGGGCTTCATCGTCAACAAGGAAAAATCGGTCTTGACTCCTTCAAGGTCGATGGAATTTTTGGGGTTCACTGTAGATACATCGAAGTGTCTCCTTCTTCTCCCTACCCAAAAAATTACAAAAATCAAAAAAGAAATTTGTCGTGTCTTGAAACTCCAAGAGTTTCCCCTCAGAGAACTTGCAAGACTCCTTGGTCTTCTTTCTTCCTCTATCCAAGCAATTTTTCCTGGCCCTCTGAATTATCGAGCCCTCCAGAGGGTGAAAGCGAGAGCCCTAAGGTCCGGTCTTTGGTACGAGGATTTCATCTCCCTAGACCTGGATGCCAAACAGGAACTGAACTGGTGGTTAGAAAACCTGGATGCTTGGAACGGCAAAGCGATTTTCGGTACGAAACCCGAATTCGTTTTGGAATCAGATGCCAGCATGCATGGTTGGGGAGCTTGTCTTCTCAACCAGAATACTGGTGGAACATGGTCCCTAGAGGAGTCTTCCCAACATATAAATTATTTAGAACTTACAGCTGGTCTTTACGCTTTGATGAGTTTCAAACACTCACTGCAAGGAAGATCGGTGATTTTAAAGATGGACAACATGTCCGCAGTAGCTTATATAAACCGCCTAGGTGGCACCAAATCTGCGGACCTTTCGAACCTGGCCAAGAAACTTTGGATGTTCTGCTTAGAACACAAAATTGCTCTGAAAGCAGAATACCTTCCAGGGAAAGCGAACATCTCTGCAGACTGGAACTCGAGATTCCTCAAAGATCACAGCGATTGGAAACTCAACATTTCCATCTTCAACCGTCTGAATACGGTTTGGGGACCCTTGGAAATAGACCTTTTCGCAAGCAGACTAACGTTTCAACTAAAAAAATACTTCAGTTGGATGCCCGATCCCGGCGCTCTAGCAGTGAACGCCTTCCTTCAACCATGGAAGAATCTGAAGGCTTACGCCTTTCCCCCTTTTGCCATGATTCAGAGAGTCTTACAGAAAGTGAGAATCGATCAATGCTCCCTTGTTCTAGTGACTCCCTTCTGGCCCTCTCAGGCTTGGTTCCCAACAGCTCTGGAACTGGCTTACGACACTCCCTTTGTAATCCCTTGCCTAGATCATCTCCTAACAAACGTAGATGGCAAAATTCATCCTCTAATACAAACAGGGAGTTTGAACCTTCTTGTTTGGAGAGTGTCAGGAGATCTAATGAGGTCTCAGGACTTTCGTCTACAGCTTCAACTCTCCTCTCAGAATCATGGTCACCAGGCACCCACTACAGATATAACAACATCTGGAGAACTTGGGTTCGTTGGTGCTTGGAAAGGAACCTGGATTCCCTTGAAGCACCTATTGTTGACATAGTTAATTTTCTCTGTGAACAATTTGATAGAGGTCTTAGCTACAGAACCATCAATTGCTATAGATCCGCTATTTCCGCTGGTCATACCCTCGTGAATGGTAAAACGGTAGGTAAAAATGTTATCATTTGTAGAATTATGAAGAGCATCCGTCTAAGAAGACCTCCAAAACCTAAGTATGATTCTCTTTGGGATGTTAATTTGATTTTAGACCTCTTTACCAACTGGCCTGATAACACTTTCCTTAACAGGAAACTCCTCTCTATCAAACTTGCTAGTCTTCTTTGCCTTATTTCATGTAGAAGAGTCTCTGATGTTAAAGCTTTAGACATTTCCTTTAGGTCCTACAACATGTTTGGTGTTAAGTTTGAAATTCATAGAAGAACTAAGACTATGTCTGATTCTATTTTCTATCCACGTTTTGACTCCTGTCCTAAACTTTGTGTCGTTGATTGTTTAAAGGAGTATGACCGGAGAATGTCTCTTCTTCGACCATCTGATGTCAATCAATTACTTATTTCCTTCGTTAGACCTCATAAAGCTATTTCCTCTACTTCAATTGCTAGATGGATCAAAACAGCTATGAGCCTAGCAGGTGTTGATTTACGTAAGTTTCAGGCTCACTCCCTTAGGGGTGCTATGGCCAGCAAATCCCTCTGGTCTGGGGGTAAGCTTGATGATATTCTTAAAGCTGCTGATTGGTCAAATGCTAGCACATTTGCTCGACATTACTGTAAACCAATAGAACATATGTCTGATGTTGTGTTACAAGGCTACCAACATGCATAATGTAGCCTCCGTTCTTGTAATGAAATTGCGATTCTCCTATTACCATGACTAGAGAATCTGGATTTCATTAAAGACACGGAGGCTCACATTATCCCACCCATCCCTCCCTGGGATGCGTTTACAGCTATGTATTACCTTTCTAAATTGTTGCATTGGTTTTAATGTACATCTAACTGTTGCATTGGTATTCTTTTTAATGTTTAGGTTTGGATTTCTCCAATTTTACCCCCTTTTTTTCCTTCTTTGCAGATGTTCCTTCCTAAACTAAGATGTTTGGATCCTTCCATCTTTTGGCTTCTTCGGATTTTCTCAAGTTGATCTCTTCTGAAGTTTCTCGAATATTTGAATTTATTGTTTCATTTATGGACTTTTCTGTATTTCCACATTTAAAAGAGGCAGTCTCTTGTTGGCTCATGCCCTTTATTTGTTATGAATGTTCTTTATGGAACCTTTTAATTGTGATGTATGCGGCTGCTTGGAGACGCAATTAAAAGTTGTATGCATAATGTGAGCCTCCGTGTCTTTAATGAAATCCAGATTCTCTAGTCATGGTAATAGGAGAATCGCAATTTCACTCCGTAAGCCAGGTAGTAATCGTTCAGAGACCGCCACAAATCCTTCACGATTACAAAGATCCACTGCAGGAGGCAACCATACCAAGATTGGCTCAGCATAAGAACCTAAATTACCCGCCAACCAGGGTGGTTGTAAAATGACTATACCAGGCAGACAAATGTTCATATTGTCAGTCCTGATGATGATCCCATATATTTGAGCATAAGGGATCGAAACGTCGACTTGTTTATAAGTGTTTTCACAACCCGCCTTTTATGTTTGATTCATGTTGTGTCTAGCACTTCTTTGGCATTACTTAAAATCAACACTGAATTACAAGTGGCCAATAATGCTCTTCCTTGCCTGAAAAATTCCCTTCCCTGTGTGTCCCCAATTTGGTAAAGGATTTTGCCTTACCTACACTCTTTTATGTGTTTTCAATTGATGAAAAACAAAATACCCTGTCCCGCTGGACAGTGGACAAATATAGTTCCCATTGTGGCCTATGTTTTATCCTAAATTTTGATCCTATATATACTAGGGACCTTTGTTCCTTTATAAATCATTGATACCCATGGTCCTTAGTTAAATGAATGGGTTCCCTTGTTTACCTAAAAAAAAATTACTCTGAGCCCAGCATGGGCAGTGACTTTGAGCACAAGGCCACTTTGCAGTTTGCGTTTCTGCAGACCATGGGCACAGTTGCACCTCCATGTATGACGGGCTCCAAGTTCTTCTGAATTTTACATCTTTATTCGACGGGCGGAGGAACATTTGACAATCTGCATTGACGACTCGGTCCATCTAACCTCTACAGAAGGATGCTTCAGACCCACACCGCTACAGACCAGGTGATGACTAACGCTAGCAGGTTGTGTTGAGAAGACCCACTTGGATCAGTCGAGAGTCAGACGCGTGGTCAAGGGAAGATCTTTTAGGATCATCCACTTGCAAAGATCTGTCCCTATATTCAGGACGCTCTGGCTTTTCCTATCCTATAAGCGCAGAGTCATTGTAGTTATTGTGGCCCAACTGAACCAGCTGGCCGGGCACAGACATAATCCCTGAATTTACAGGCTTGCAAGTTGAGCTCATGGGTGGAGAGCCACCATCGGCGTCTTGTAGCTGTTCATATCAGGCGTAGGGACAACGTGTAGGCAGATTGGCTCAGTAGTTTAATCTCTCTATTGAAAGAGCTGTCATTGTGCCCCCAACTCCCTGGTCACCTATGCCTCATATTAACTCTCTACACTTGACCCGCTTGCCTCCAGGGGCAAGTCTAAGCTACCCTAGATTTGCTGTAGATTCCCAACTAACAGGCTTGTGGGGCGAATGCTTTCCTAGTAAAGCAGCCCTCTGGGCTGTTGTTTGTTTTTTCTCTCGTTTCCCTTGATCTGTCATCTAAGCAGTCTCATCCTGAAAATCAAGTTAGAACTGATGGAGTTTAGCAACTTTTTGTTCTTGGTCATAAATGCCCTGGTTTCTGCACCATGGTGGAAGTCAGTGAGAACTGTAACGGCGGGTCTGGTGGCTCAGTGGACTAATGCATCCCCTGTGTTCGACCTCATGGCTCCAGGTTCAAATCCTGGTGGGTCCACTCAGCCTTTCATCCATTTGAGGTCGATAAAATGAGTCCCGTTGGGTAACAATAAACATCTGGTATTCAACACCAAGAGATCTCGGCGGGTGACAGTGTGCTTTACAAATACTAATGCTATGTTACATGTCCTTCAGTATATGCCTTTCTCAAAGACTGCCATTTTAGGAGGATGATTCAAGCTCCTCCCTCTTTGGACCGGGCCTGATGATGTCAGGTTGGGATGCAAGACCCAGGGGAGTAGCATTAAATGTGTCTCAGAGTTGTTTGTGGATATGGCCATGAGGTCCGTGTGCTTTGGTATCCATTATCCGTAATGGCTGAGACGAGAAGTGTGGCATGGAGGTAATGCCTAGATTACTTACCAGTACCAGCTCTGAGGCACATTTGCTTAGACATACCGCTTTTAGAAAGGGCTGAGAGGAGGATGCAAAACAGAGAGGTAATGCCTTGATTACTTTCCAGTAACTGCCCTGAGGCACGCTTGCTTAGACAATGCTTTTAGAAAGAGCTGAGAGAAGGAAGCGAAACAGGGAGGGGTAATGTCTAGGGGGCATATTATCAAGGGGGTTTATCTCCGCTTTTTTGGCTTTAAAAGCCAAGAAAGCAGAGAAAAAATTATCTCCCTATTACCTAGCTGTCGCTAACACCAGTTAGCGACAGCTAGTAGGAGATAGCGACCATCTTGGGCCCCACTTTGCATGTCAGTGATATTTATCACTAATGACATGCAAAGTGGGCGTGCCAAGATGTTAGCGACTGAAAACTGTCGCTAACATCGCTATCTCCTATTACCAACTTTTGGAGATATTCGCGCTAAGCGCGAATATCTCCAAAAGCTAACACCTGCCCTGAGCAGTTCTTAGCCATGTTATCCAATGGGAGGTGGATAACATGGCTAAGAACATTCGCTCGGTAATGCATGAATATCGCTGACTTCTCAGCGATATTCATGCATTGCGGCGATTTTTATCGCATTTGCGGTAAACCTTGGTAATACCAAGGTTTATTTGCGGTACAAATCGCCGCAGCTCAGCGGTAAATTTTTTGTCTCTAACCAAGCAATAGCGATAATTATCGCTATTGCTTGGTAATATGCCCCTAGATTATTTACCAGCAACTGCCCTGGGAATGCCTGATAAGGTATGATGCTTTAGAAAGGGCTGACAGGAGGAAGCGAAAAAGGGAGGTAATGCCTAGATTACTTACCAGTACTGTCTAAGTCACACCCTGCACTCTGCCCCTAGCTGATAAGCCCTCACCATCCTCACACCCCAACTAAAATCACCCCACTCACTCGCTAGCAAGGCACAAATTATTGAATGGTGCCAATTGTTTTCTTTCCACTAAAGCCTAGTTTTAACCGCATCGCTCCTGCGGCGATTTTTGCGCTGTGCGGCATTTTTGAAATTACATCACGAGCTCAGCTTGTCATCAGCACACGCCACCCGTGGGTGATGACGAGCTGAGCTCGTCATCAGCATCGAAGGGGTTAAGATTATAAACCCAACATCCGTACAGCGCTCAAGTGCCTGCGATCGGGTGCGGTAGGCGCTATTCCAAAACCCAGACATACAGATCATTGAACATGCCTCCATCAATAGACCAGCTACCTTGCTGGGGTAAAGCCAACATCTTTCCACAAAGAAGGCTTTGGGCCAGCAAATCTAGGTGATAAACTGCTCTAAAATATTTACTTTCGTACAAATAGCGCCTGTGTAGAAGTATGCGCGGTATGTGCTACTTTTATCGGCAATGTAAATAAAGGGATAGGTATCTTTGTTAATTAAGATTAAATGCAAGTCAAATGCATCACAAATAGATTCTGCTTTTATTCTTTATTAATAAATCTTGGCCAGACCTCAATCACCAGAGAGTTATTTAATCTGTAAATTGGATGCAGAGGGCGGAACGTGCTCAGAAATTGAGTTATTATGTTACGCAATCTTAACCGACTTTTATTTAAGTGCTTTGTACACCAAGGGGGTTTCTTGGCACTGCAATTTATACTGTGAATGAATTCCTCTCTTTAAGATGGAGAACAAGAATTAACCAAACCCCAATAACCCAAGAAACATGAACATTTGTGAAAGGTCAGTTGTGATGACGATGTACTCAGGTCCCTCACTCTTAGAACTAGATCCCTCACATGTTATGTTCAGCGTTTGAAGTGCATTAGACAAGCATTGGCAAAGCCAATAGTTCCCCCTATTGCAAGAGGTTCTATTTTAGTTTTCTCTATTCTACAGTAGTTGTGTGGGTGGTAAGTGTAGATTGTTTGTGTTCATAAAATAGTTTGTAATGTTTTTCTGATTAAGTGATGTATGTTGGATGTTTCATCTGCCACTGTAGACCTATCGGCTTTGCAAAGGTTTTTTGTTGATGTGAGCTTGATGAAGCATTAATGTCCTGCAGTACCTTAATGGCAATGGAAACCATTACTGCACCTCACATAAGCTCCCTTTGGCATGTGTGCAGCCAGCTATAGAACATGCTTTTGTTTAGCCATTTTAGCACAACACACAGAGGCTTGGTTCTTTCATTAGGAGAGAGGGTCTTATTTTAGCCTCAATTCAGAAGAGAAGCTGTATGTATAAGGCATTTATATATAAACCTAGTTGAAAGGCAGCGGAACTCTGTATATTGTCAAGGCAGAGCCATCGCAACATATAATATAAGTGGTAGCTATTGTGGAGTATTACTGATGTGGTTTGACGTCAAAGTGTGAATCAATGTCTGCAAATCAATCACTTCTTGCAGCCTTGTCTCTGTGTAACCCGTCAGCGAGCTTGAGTCACGTGACGCAGCTCGAAGAAGATGAAGTAGAGTGCTCGCACAACGGCTTTCCCTGATCCTACACATTGTCTTTCGGAACACGCGGGGTAGCCTCAAGACTGTGCGCTAAAGGTTCCTTTGTAAAATACACAGCTGTAAAGTTTTGGGTTTGCGTATATAGTTGCGATAATTATTGTTAATGCATTGTGCCTCTGTGTGATGATTCATATGAGCTACAATGCGTTTTGTCGCGTAACGCAATTGCTTTGCATAATCCTAAAATATTCTAAAATTCCAATAGATCGTTCTTTGAACGGAGGTGTTCAGTAACCAATACATGAAACATAAAGCGTGTGTGGTCCGTGTTTGACCAATATTTGACACACCTGTTTAACAATGATTGTAAGACAACACAAATTTTTAATCAATTTCGTATATTCAAAATCATATTTTTGACTGATACGTATGATTTCCTTCATATATGCCTGTCACGGATATAAAACACATAAACACGCCCCTTCCTAATACCGAATTGGTATGTATTCGCAATACCAATATTGCAATTTAGAAGCATGTTACCGAATCGCAAATTGGAATTCACACATACCAAAATGCATTTGACCAAATCGGGACATTTGCGACCAGTAAAATGCATGACACATGTGACCCAATGTAAGGAGGTTCTGAATTCAAGATTGGGGAACTGGAGAGCCCAAGCAGAAAATTGTCATTATGCCTGCTGCTGTAAACATTCAAGCACCAGAGCAGGGAACAGGATGTGAAGATCTTTGTTGGGAGCATGCATGGCCACAAGTTAAGGAGTAAAAGATCTTCCCTCTGGTACAACAAAACGACTAAATCATATATGGAGTGAGATATAAGAGAAGGGGCGGGCACAGCTTTATTTAAGTATTTTCAAATAGTTGCTGTTGGAATGTGAATTGGAGGTTGGAAGTATGCTGGCGAAAATCACTCCATCACATCGCTTGAAATGTCAAAATCTGGTGGCTTTAAACTGGCGGTGAACTGGAGGTTCAAACTCCATTAATGGGGCTGTCGGTAGTTCCACTGGTCGAACTCCAACTAGGTCCACAAACGCCTGATTGTGAGTTTGATGGATGGAACACAGTCTTAGGGTGGTGGAATACATCACTTTCACCACCTTGACAGACAACTGTTCATCAAAGGTAACGCTGACCGCCAGCCCACTGGTCAGCTCTGGACACTGAAAGGAATGACCCTCAGGGCGGTTCCATTTAATGTACAAAAATGTTGGTGGAAGGACGCTGTTGGATTTAATGGCGTTCCACCAAACATTTCATTTTTTTTGTTTTTCAGAAATAACCTCTACCAGGTTTTTTCAGGCAGTGATGGAGAGGAGAAAAATACATTGCACCGTCCACCCTAAAGAGGGCAGTCAGTCTAATATCCATCCTCTGACTGCTGCTCCTACTCTGTCAGGCCGTAGGATGAAGTATCCCTCCTTTGGGGCCAACGGGGCCTCCATCAACGGAATACTTAAGGACCGTCCATCTCTAAATGAGGAAGGCGGACCAAGTGTTTGGAACAAAGGGTACTATCATTGTTTTTGCGAAGGATTATCCTGTCCGTCAAACTCTAAATTGGGCCCACAGCCTACTGCAGATGTTTTAATCCGCTTATCTTTCTTGACTCCATGCAACGTGTTTCCACCCTGTGTAACCAAACAACTGAGCCAAATGATAAGATGAAGCAAATTATTGATATGTATCTCAACCAAGCATACAATTCAGTAAACATTAACAAAAATGCCAGGACAGGTTCCTGAACTGGAACACAAGCATCCCAGGACCGGTTTCGCTCTTATTAGAGCTTAGCAGCCAAATATACCTTGGTTCCAGTGGCACCGTGAGCATGGGGTCCACATCTGGGCACACCTGGGGCACTTAGGGTGTCACACTAAAGTGCACAAAAAGTGATGGATGGAATGCTTGAATGAATCTCAGCCACTCATGATTACTCAGACCGCATCCCAATCCATTGTTATTTTGCTCACCATGCCACTCCAATTTGGACACAGACATATGCAAATCCGTCTTGACCCTATGCCTCATGGGAACAGTCCAGACCGAACTGCCAAGCCAGGTCCTCCCTGAACTGGAACACCAGCACCCCAGAACTGGATTTGCTCTTAAAAGTGCTCATCAGTCAGATATAGCTTGGCTCCAGTAACAAAGTGTGCACGGGACCCACATCTGGCATTACCCGTCAATCCATCACTTTTTTGTATTCTTCAGTGCGATACTTTAAGTGGGATGGGTGTGCCCAGGCGTGCCTCCTGTGCACACTGTAATGCATTCTTTTCCAATCGCTACTTCATTTTTGACTCACCTCTGGGCTTTTTCTTGCACATTTCCTTTATCGCATGCTCCTGTCGTTTTCAAATCAGTAAACACCATACAATTTGGCCTTTCCTCACTTTCAGCACCAGTAAATAACTTTTTACAAGTTGTCCATTATTTAATTCAGGGAAACAAGGGTGTATAAATCTCTTACTCAAGGTGGGGTCTCCAGACAGGGGCGGCTGGTAACCTTTGAAAGTGGTCTGGCAAGCATAATGCCTCACCGCTTTCCAAAAAACAAAATAAAGCACCCCCTCCCTCTGAAAGCCCAAAATAAAACACTCTCTCCCTCCAAAAGCCCAAAATAAAACACACGCTCCCTCCAAAAGCCCAAAATAAAACAACCCCTTTCCTCCAACAGCCCAAAATAAAACACCCCCTCCCTCCAAAAGCCCAAATTAAAACAACTACACTAACATTTGAAATAAATGAAATAAAAGTAAATGGTACTTACCCGCGGCTGCCTGTCCTCCCATAACCAATACAGACACTGCTCTCATGCTATTAACCAGCATGAGAGAAGTGCCAAGATTGGATGCAGCGGGTTGGCAGGATGCCCCTTCAGGACCTGGGGGCCTGTGCTTGCTCTCCACCCAGCTGTCTAAGACAGCTCGGGATGAAGAGCTACAAAGAGGGCATGTCAGGCGGGCCGTCGACAGCCGGCCAAACTGACATGCGCACTTGGGAGTGTATGGCCAGCCACTGCGCCAGTCCTCCATGCTGCCAATCGGCACGCCCCACACTTCTCTCGGCTCAGCGGCACCCAGGCCAGGCGGGCGTCTGCGGGGCTCACATTGGTGAACAATAATATGACAATTAAATCATTTAATTGTTTTATGCCCAGCTCGCAACGGGTGGGGGGGGGGGGGGGGGGGCGATGCTCGTGAAGAAACCGCTGCTGTCCCTGCATCATCTTGGTTAGAGAAGCCTGTTTTTTTTTTTTAATAATATTCCAACACAGAGGAATTTCTATATACAAAGACCTAATTCTGCATGAGAAATCAGTGGCAGAGTTTTATTTCTCTGCCATGTTATCCCTCTGGTGACAATTTCTCCAGTGATCCCACACTTTGAGGGGCATTCCAGGGGTAGAAGATATTGGACAGTGCAGAACTTTTATATGAGACTTAGCACGAGCTTCAACTATGGTGAAGGGGATGTATGCAGCGGTGCCCGGTGATCTTGAAATAACTCAACCCAAAGCGAAGGGCAACATTTAGATCTAGTGTTCTCTGCGATTGAACCATGACCTAGAGTGGATCCTCTTTGAAGAGCATGGACCGACCACTAGGGATGGAGTCCAGTTTAACGTCACTCTGTAGGAGCGCCAACAGTCAGAGCCGGTCTCTTACTGCACAAGAGATACTTCAAGAGCCTAGGCTGTGAGAGCCAATCAACCACCAGGGCTGAAGACACTTCAAGATGTTATCACACCAAAGATCTTCACCAAAGGAGAAGATCTGAAGAAGCCCCGGCAGCCCCTTATGAAAACAGCGGATGGTTGCCGCCAGAGCTCTCTTTTTTGAAACTCAACCCATCCGTAGCCTTTTTAAAAAAAGAAGTGAAAGCGATTCTATTAGCCAAATTCACTTAAATCTTGTCATACACTCTTGTATATATGTGTTAACCGTGATATTGTACCATATCTGTACTAGCTGATTGTACTTCTTAGTTATATGACGATCCTCCTGCCTGTGAAGCGCTCTGACACCCGCAAGGGTCTTGTTTGCGCTATAGAAAACTTAAAAAATAAATAAAATAAATAAACCTCTAGACTCAAAAGACTCTTGAGGAAAGACAAGTCACCAGAAACTAAAGCGGCGTTGAGGACAAGTCTTGGGAATTATCTAGCGTTTGCTGAGGTGGCGAAGAATACATTGATTTGTTTATGGGTCTAAGGTATCGAGGAAGTTGTTTAAGATGATCATAGAGTTGAACACACGAACAGCGTCACATCCCCATCTCTTTCCATCTAAGGAATTATCGACTTCTCCCTCAGAAGGCGGCAAATTTTCGCAGGACATGGAAAAGAAGCTGTCGAAACACCCTTGTGGCTCGACCGACTGCAACCAGACTGCAGTATTTCGAACCTATCACTGTCCTTCCAATCATGGCCAATGACAAACCTTCCAGCTCTTTGTGGATTACTTGTCCACCGTGCTATTTTACGCAACCGGCGGCGACCCTGCACAGTATCTTACGCGGTGTTGAACAGAGTTTTGGCACTGGGTGAGATCACAGCAGGAAGGAAATTCACTATTGCTTCACCTCTGTTTGGGAAGCCCTCACTTGACCCAGAGTCCTCATCTCAAATTCTTGAGATGGTAGTGAGATTTCAGTGTTGTGTAAACTTCAGGAGTTTACGCAGGTGAATCGTTTGCGCGATCCTTTTCAGGGTGTGCTATGGCCTATGATGAGCAAGGAACTTATGATTTTTTTTTGTCCTCAATGACTTGAGAAAAGAGATGGAAGGCGGTGGTGTCGCGATCTTGTGCAATTTATTCTAGCAAAAGTGCACAAATTTCCATGATATTCCACTTTCATAGTGAAACATGTTTTTCTTGCATCTTGCATCACATTTTTTTTAAGTGAGCTGGAACCTCGTATAAGAAAAGTCTCACGGCATACTGGCAAATTCGATCAGAAAGTGCCCCCTGAAGTTACATTTTATGTGGGAACTAGTATCCCATAGTTATCTGGCAAGATCTCTTTTTATTCAAGGTGCCACTTGCTGAAAAAAAGTTACTCAAAAACACTAGGGTCTTATTTGTAAGAGCCCTAGATCACTTTTGCACCACGTAAAGTGGTACTTGTGTGACACAGGGCTCTCATAAAAATGTGTGAAGCCACGCGAAGCCACGCTGCATGGCTTTGAGTATGCTCATATATCATGAGTAAGGTGATGCAGCGCAAATCGATGTGTCGCCCTACTCTGTGCCCGAGAGACGTTCCGTGGGCACTGCAGCGACTTTTCCCACGCAATACCCATGGAATCTGATGCTGCCCAAGATTTACAAAGTGATGCGAGGTGAAATATGCTCATTTCTCCCCGTTTTTTCCTCTTTCCATGTGTGCTGCTTTCTGCAGCATACATAAGAAGAAAACGACTCAGTAGCATAGAAAATCTTTATTTGGATAAAAGAAAAATATCCTTAAAAACATTTCACAGTAAATCCTCAAGTCTTTACATTGTAATTGAAAAATTTCAAAACATATTTTACCACAGTTGATCAGTAAAATCGACTGCACCTGTTACTCAATTTATGTTGCACCTTAAAAATTAAAACAATTATGTAATAGACAACAATAACACTTAATAAAGGAGCAGGAGGATTTGATATACTGACATTTGATGGCTAAAACTCATAAAACCCAACAATTTTGAGAAATTGGCCACGGATGCCAAAGCGCAGTCCATGAAGATAGGTCGCTAATCGGTGACACTGATATAATAAAAAGCGACTAGTTATAAACCTATTTTTTTTTTCTTTTTTCTTTTTTTTTTAAACTTAGGGCTAAAATACAGCTTAAGTTAGACCACTGGACAATACAGAGCGGGGGGTTACTGCTCCTTCCGCCTTTGCTGTAAAGATGCGGCGTGCATCCCGAATATATATTGTAAAGGCAATGTTTAGAGCTATGTTTTCTGGGCACAGAGAGGTGATAAAACGACTCATAGGATTGTTTTTGTGCAGGAAGGTGCCCCTTCCTGCACAAAAAACATACTGTGTGGAATGGAGAACCCTTACACCATGGATCAAGGGCGCCTACTATGAAATACGGTGCATTCCTGGGGCCTTATTTATGAGGCCTTGCGTCAGTTTTGCGCCGCCGGTGCATCACTTTTTGTGACGCACCAGCGGTGTAAAAAATGCGCCTTGTTGCGCCATATTTAAAAAGTGACGCATCTAGGTAGATGCGTCACTTTTTAAACCCCTGCGCCACATTATACCTGCATCAGGTATAATGTATGCAGAGGGGGCATTCCCCCGCAAAAAGCCTCGTAATAGTGACGCAGTGAAATCTATGAGATTTCACTGCGTCACTTTTAGGACGCTGTTGCGTCAAAATCTTGCGCCTGCCTCACAGCAGGCGTAAGACTGACGCAAGCCCTTTCACATGGGGCTTTCCCCATGTGAAAGGACGCATTGCTGGAGTTGCGTCACTTTTGTGACACACTCCAGTAATGCGTCACTTTTGCGCTTACAGATACGTCAGAAATACTGACGTATTTGTAACTCCTTGCGACATGATGCGTCATGCATTAAATATGACGCATCAGGAATGTCGTAAGGAGTGCGCAGTGAAAAGTGACGCATCGCTGTTTTCACGCAGCGATGCGTCACTTTTCATAAATGAGGCCCCTGCTCTTTCCCTTCGGCGTGGCGTAGGGCAGTGAAGCAAGGTGCCTTCCTGCGCTGCCCATGCCAAAATCCCATAAATTAGGTCCTTAGTAAATAATTTTGAGAAATTTCATGAATGTCATGCACAGCAAAATGTGTCACTTTTATCAGTGTAATTGAAGTTCCCACCTCTTGAAAAAAACAGGTAAGCTGAGTATGAGACAAGTCTTTAGGACCCTCGAGAACAAAAATACGAGTAATATACCTAAAATGTAGGTGAAAAATATATAATGAAGTATGGAATGTCTTTCACAAATTGCATGCTTGTTTTTTTAATAAAGGTACTCTTTCACTTTCTTTCGTTCCTATTTTTTTTAGCTGTCCTTGAAGTTTTTTTGTGCCTGTCTGTTTTGTTTTTATTGAGTACTGAACATGAAGTAAAATTAAAGGAAATTGTGTCTTTATAGCTGTTCAACAAATTATGATAATATACATAAATTGAAAAGCTGGTGTTCGCATGTTGTATTATTTTCTCGTTTGATAGCATTGCAAATAAAAATAATTTAAAAAAGAATGCTACTGACCCTGCATTCTATACAACACAATTGTGGTGGAACAGAGAAAATTCAAAATTTCCTGAATGATAAAATGCTTCTTTAAAGAAAAAAGTGCAGCCCTACGCATCACCACAGCCAGGCATGGTGTTGGGGCGCTGAGGTACTCCCCGACGCAAACCATGGGTGTTCCATTTCCAGACCAACTGGTTTCCGAACGAAGATGAAATCAGCGATGTAACCTAGGCTCTAACGCGTGACATCCCAAATTGTTCATATACAGCGGCTCCCAAAATGACCCACTTATGAATATTAATTAGGCAGATTGCAATTTGTGACTTCCTGTGATTGGCTGTAAAGCAAGGATGGTTGATGGACTGCAAGGCCCCTTTCCCTGCATTTGGATTCCTAAAGGGCAACATCATTTTTTTAATTCAGGGGCAGATTTACAAGCGTCACAAACTTTTTGTGACGTACTGGTGGCGCATGTCACTGCTCCATATTTACAAGGACAGGAAAAGCCAACATGCAAGGGGCCTCATTTATGAAAAGTGACGCATCGCTGCGTGAAAAAAGCGATGCGTCACTTTTCACTGGGCACTCCTTGCGACACCAATGATGCGTCATATTTACAGTATGACGTATCATGTTGCAAGGAGTTACAGATACGTCAGTATTTCTGACGTATCTGTAAGCGCAAAAGTGACGCATTGCTGGAGTGTGTCACAAAAGTGACGCAACTCCAGCAATGCGTCCTTTCACATGGGGAAAGCCCCATGTGAAAGGGCTTGCGTCAGTCTTACGCCTGCTGTGAGGCAGGTGCAAGATTTTGACGCAACAGCATCCTAAAAGTGACGCAGTGAAATCTCATAGATTTCACTGCGTCACTATTACGAGGCTTTTTGTGGGGGAACGCCCCCTCTGCATACATTATACCTGACGCAGGTATAATGTGGCACAGGGGTTTACAAAGTGACGCATCTACCTAGATGCGTCACTTTTTAAATATGGCGCAACAAGGCGCATTTTTTACACCGCTGGTGCGTCACAAAAAGTGACGCACCGGCGCCGCAAAACTGGCGCAAGGCCTTCATAAATAAGGCCCAAGGCTTTTTCTGTTCTTGTAAATATGGCCTATTTACACGCAGCTGTTTGCATGAAAGGGGAATTCCATGGGTGTTGCTGTGGGTGTTCCGGCGCAACACCCATGGAACCAGACACATTTCCAGATTTACAAGAAAGTATATCTGGAAATGAGTTTGAATGCTACGCCACCTATGGGTGGCGTAGCGAGGTGCAACAAGGAGAAATGTTTTCATTTCTCCTCATTTTTTAGGTTTTGCCTCGCCAAAAAGATGCGCTCTGCGCATCTTTTTCGCGCAGGCGAAAACCTGATGAGAACTGTAGTGTGGCTTTGGGTCGGCCCTCGTCATTCATTGGCTGGCTCCATAAATGGAGCCTAGCCATTGGACGAGGGGCCTGTCCGTCAATGCCGGACCAGACACGGGGGCGTTCCCGACATTCTTTGGCTTTTGCCGACGTCACGCGACGTCAGGCGAAAGCCGGGAACGCCCCCGAATCTGTTCCGGCATTGCCGGCACTTCTGCGTCTCTCCTCCCCCGTTTCCTCTAAACCAGTCGATGTCAGAGGCAGCGCTTCTCGAGAACAGTGAAATCGATTCACTCAGATCAATGCAGCGCTTTAAGGTTCATTTCCAATCCAGAGTTTCTACACAACCGCGTCTCTCCTCCCCCGTTTCCCGCCCCGTGACTGGCCGGCCGGCCAATCCTAGCGCGGCCGGCCGGAAGTGCCCGCCCCCGGCAGAAGAATGCCGAAGAGCCCATCGAGAAAATGACTGTGTGTCAGTCTGGCCTTTCCTGATAGCAGTATACGATACCAGCGCATTGCAGGAGTTCGGAAGGCCTGTTCAAGGGGAGCTTCATTTGCCAGCCCTTTGCGAGGTAGAGTTTTAGGCGAAACATCTTGGTTTCGTTCACACATTTCCCTTTCTTTTTAACATGTATATGTTTGGGTCTCCTCTAAACCAGTCGATGTCAGAGGCAGCGCTTCTCGAGAACAGTGAAATCGATTCACTCAGATCAATGCAGCGCTTTAAGGTTCATTTCCAATCCAGAGTTTCTACACAACCTATTAGTTGCACATTCGGCCTCTCATCAAAATGGAAGTGATTTTCATGTCCGGGCTCTGCATAGGCCTAACCAGGAGGGATAAAATCTCTGTTCAAGAAAGTTTCTGGAGGCATGAGGAAGAAAAGTGGGCTGCAGTAAGAGGCCTTTAGGGAATGCGAAGAGTTGCCAGTTCCATGCGCGTGCCAGCCGGAAGTCCCAACAAGGGAGGTTGAGCGAACGTGCCACGTGACGCAGGGCCACTTAAAGCAGCTGTGGTAAACATCTTAACGCAGTGAGGCCGGCGGAGCTGCTTTAAAGCGATGTCTACGTTAATGGCAAACGGGAGCTTTAATCTCACGGCGCAAACGGCACTTGATCTGCAGAGAGAGGCCTCTTAAACCCGGCCTGCCTCCCACCGCCACGTACCCATCTCCACGATAATGGCATAACCACGTCAGCATGGCCTCTCACGCCCGCGTGCACGCCGGGCCAGCGTCCAGATGGAGAGCCGACAGCCACGCTTGACAACCCTACCAAGTACATAGTAGCCATGACGTCATACCGCATAGAACCCTCACTAAAGGTCGCTTTTCGGCGTAAGGGTTGTTGTGTTTAGATGAAAAATAAGCTTTTTGATGAAAAATAACGACCATTGCGCTCTCGAACCCTCCCTTCCCCTTCTCTCTTTGTAAACCATACACTAATTTTTTTTTCTCCAAAAGCCACTGATAGCGCGGGACCTCCCTGCAGGAAGCCGTGTTTGTTTTCGCGGGCACTGATAAATCACACACTGATCACCATAAAAGTGTGGGCCATAAATCCATCGGCGGGGGGGAGGGGCGGGCGGGAGGGCAGCGACTCCAGATGCATCGTGATTCTCACCTTGACTCCGAAAGCCCTGGACAGATGGAGCTTCAGAGTGCAGATTCAGAGTGGAGCTTCAGAGTGCAGAGTGGAGCTTCAGAGTGGAGCTTCAGAGTGCAGAGTGGAGCTTCAGAGTGGAGCTTCAGAGTGCAGAGTGGAGCTTCAGAGTGCAGAGTGGAGCTTCAGAGTGCAGATTCAGAGTGGAGCTTCAGAGTGCAGATTCAGAGTGCAGATTCAGAGTGCAGATTCAGAGTGGAGCTTCAGAGTGCAGATTCAGAGTGGAGCTTCAGAGTGCAGATTCAGAGTGGAGCTTCAGAGTGCAGATTCAGAGTGGAGCTTCAGAGTGGAGCTTCAGAGTGGAGCTTCAGAGTGGAGCTTCAGAGTGGAGCTTCAGAGTGCAGAGTGGAGCTTCAGAGTGCAGATTCAGAGTGGAGCTGCAGATTCAGAGTGGAGCTGCAGAGTGCAGAGTGGAGCTGCAGATTCAGAGTGGAGCTGCAGACTCAGAGTGGAGCTGCAGAGTGCAGATTCAGAGTGCAGAGTGGAGCTTCAGAGTGCAGATTCAGAGTGGAGCATCAGAGTGCAGATTCAGAGTGGAGCTTCAGAGTGCAGATTCAGAGTGGAGCTTCAGAGTGCAGATTCAGAGTGGAGCATCAGAGTGCAGATTCAGAGTGGAGCTTCAGAGTGCAGATTCAGAGTGGAGCTTCAGAGTGCAGATTCAGAGTGAAGATTCAGAGTGCAGATTCAGAGTGGAGCTTCAGAGTGCAGATTCAGAGTGGAGCTTCAGAGTGGAGCTTCAGAGTGGAGCTTCAGAGTGGAGCTTCAGAGTGGAGCTTCAGAGTGGAGCTTCAGAGTGCAGAGTGGAGCTTCAGAGTGCAGATTCAGAGTGGAGCTGCAGATTCAGAGTGGAGCTGCAGATTCAGAGTGGAGCTGCAGAGTGCAGAGTGGAGCTGCAGAGTGCAGAGTGGAGCTGCAGATTCAGAGTGGAGCTGCAGATTCAGAGTGGAGCTGCAGAGTGCAGATTCAGAGTGCAGAGTGGAGCTTCAGAGTGCAGATTCAGAGTGGAGCATCAGAGTGCAGATTCAGAGTGGAGCATCAGAGTGCAGATTCAGAGTGGAGCTTCAGAGTGCAGATTCAGAGTGGAGCTTCAGAGTGCAGATTCAGAGTGCAGATTCAGAGTGGAGCATCAGAGTGCAGATTCAGAGTGGAGCTTCAGAGTGCAGATTCAGAGTGGAGCTTCAGAGTGCAGAGTGGAGCTTCAGAGTGCAGATTCAGAGTGGAGCTTCAGAGTGCAGAGTGGAGCTTCAGAGTGGAGCTTCAGAGTGGAGCTTCAGAGTGGAGCTTCAGAGTGCAGAGTGGAGCTTCAGAGTGTCAAGAGCAATGCCAATAGCTCTAACTTTAACAAAGGCAAAACCATTGCATTGTAAATGCTTGTTCCTCCTTCGATGCGTGCTGCATTCTACAGCACGCATTGAAAGAGGGAAATGCCTGTAGTGATTGTTTTTGTGCAGGAAGGTGCCCTTTCCTGCACAAAAACAATCTCACCATACCGCAGGCACCCTTGCACCGTGGTGCAAGGGCGCCTGCGCCGGCGCATGGCAGCAGTTTGTGCGCCAGCGCAGGGGACAGCTCACAAATGCGACACATCATTGTAAATATGTCGCATTCCTGTGCTTTGGAAGTGCTGCAGCGTGGCGCAGCCAAAGGGCTTGCGGTGCCACTTCCTTGTAAATCTGCCCCATAGTTTATGTCCATTAAAGGGATAGGCACAGCTTTACCAATGCTTCTGAATTTGTTATATATTGAGGGAGCAGGCAGTGGCCCTCTGCAGTGTCTGCTAAGCACCCCCCCCCCCCCCCCCCATCCGATTCCCCCCAAGCCACCGACAGGATTCAGACCGCTTCCCCTTTGTGTATCAGTTACCACTGCAACTATGAGGTTGGTATCTGCTTAATGGTTTGTGATCTCAATTGTGAGCTGTCTTCGCTGTTTACCTTGAAGGCCACCTTACATACAGCTGGGCAGCGGTGATAAGACACCAGCGTCTAATGTTAAAGGTATGCAGAGCAAACTTGTCTCACACATAGTATATTATACTCGTAATGAGATAAAAATATGACCTTTTTTATTACAGTCAATTACAACGAAGCCATGCTGTTCTTAAAGCTTATTACTGTGGCTTGCAAGATATTGTTTTATTACAATAATAAACGGAAATAAACCAAACACCTCACGGGCTTTCACAGAGGCGATGTTATTCCTGTTTATGAGACGTACAGAGTCACCGAAGTAGGAAGGAAAACGGTGAGGGCACTTTTCAGGCTTTTAATAGAGTGTGTATGTCTTATACATCCAATCCTTTTCACTGATTGGCTCACCGTCATCTTCCAACAGTGTCCTGCATGTCTCCATAGCCCCCCTCTCACATGCATTTCTTTTTTGAAATTTTTTTTTGTAATTTTATTTTATTTGTTGATTAATTAAAACCATTACAAACAGCAGAGAGCACCTCTCAGGCCAGGGTAGGGTGTCGGAGCATTTTACGTGTGTGGTAGATGTGTCACCAGTGGAGTTTTCATGAGAGCTTTGTGCCCAAGGTGTAGGCGTGCAGCAGGTGCAGTGTCACCGGCACCTCTGCGGGCTCAGCACACTCGAGCAAGGGAGAACAATGGATGTGAGCCCCAGGGCGGCCTCTGATAGTGATTCAGACACCAGACTTGTGAACAGGTTCAACCGATGTCTCACGAGGCCCCGGCGGTGTCACACAAGGCCAGCTAAGCCGTGGCGCGGCCTCTGTTGCAGTTTTCAACACACTGTGGTTTCACAAACATCGGTATTGTGTTGTTTTTTTCAAAAGTAAGTGCACCTGCATCTATCTGTCACTAGAATGGCTGTCCATGTCCCCACTGAAGTTGGGGATGGGTGAGTCGCCTACAGTCGAATCCACTGCGACCCGAAGTTCTGCTTCTCAGCGCTGGACTTCCGGCGAGTTAAGCATGGCGTGGTCCTCCATTTATTTCTCGCTGCCACTCAGGACTAAGCTGGCAGAACGGGTAGCAGTGCGGCCTCGTGCAAGGACCCCTGTGCCACAGTACCTGCTGCACTTAGCTTTTGGCTCGGCTCGACGGGCCACAGATGGAGAGAGTCGAGCCAGTTTCACGCAGCCTCCCCACGACACCAACTTAATGGAACTGGCGCGGGAGAAGTGACATTTTGGCCTGTCGGGAACCCTCCATCATCCTTTGCGAAAAATGTGAATTTTTTTCAAGGGTAGCTTTCAGCTCCTAGTCCGCCCTAGCTTTTGTTTTATTTTTGAAGTTTCAATATAGCGCGCCCTAGACCCGAAGGATTAGAGCGCTTTACAAGAACACCAGTTGCATTACAAAGGGACACATTTATCGATTGGGTTAGGCACGGGGAGATTAAGGGGCATATTATCAAGGCGGGCAATATGAGATTATCGCCGCTTTTGCAGCCGTTTTCGGCCGAAAAGCGGCGATAATTTTATCGCCCTATTAGCAAGCTGTCGTTAACAGCAGTTAGCGACAGCTTGTAGGCGATAGTGACCGGTTTGTGGCCCGCTTTGCATGTCAGCGATATTTATCGCTAATGACATGCAAAGTGGGCGTACCCAACCTGTTAGCGACTAAAAGCAGTCGCTAACATCGCTATCGCCTATTATCAACTCAGGCGTAGCGATAAAAAATATCCACGCTAAGCGCGAATATCGCCAAAACCTAACGCCTGCTCTGACCACTTCTTAACCTGTATATCCAATAGGAGTTGGATATTCAGGTTAAGACCCTATTGGCGTTAATGCCTGAATATTGCTGGATTCCCAGCGATATTCACGCATTTCGCCGCTATCGCCGGATATTTTATCGCTTTAGAGATAAACGTTGCTAATAGCACATTATCTCTGCAATAAAATCCGGCGATGCGCGGCGATAAAAAAAAATATCGCTAAGCTCATTAAGCGATAAATATCGCTAGTTGTTGATAATTGCCCCTTTGCCCAGAATCACAGGATGTTGAGCGTCCTTGCAGAGACTCAAACCCGCTTCCGCCGCTCCGAGGTCGACCGCTCTAGCAGTTAGGCCACATCCCCTCCCCTTAGGAATGAGATGGAGTTGAAAAAACGAAACGTTGAGTAGGTGGGAAATGTGCGGTTGTTAATAGTAGGTCAAGCAATGCCGACGTTGACGAAATAGAGCTTTAAGTAATGACCTCTCAGTTTACTCAATTAAAAAAAAAACTCCCTTATGTGCTATGGGTTTTTCCCAGCAGTTTGACCTTTTACCTCAAGTGCAGAAGGACAATGCGGCCTGTTCCACAAGGTCAAAGGTGGTTATGTGGTTGCAAAGGGTTTACACCCCTCCCCCTCCTCTGCCTCTTCGTGTTTTGACATTGTGAAGTGAAACGTCTTCCTCTCCGCGTCGCCCTGGTTTCTTCAGCCGTGTTTGGCTTCCTCCGGACCCGGGCTGTATTTACCCCCGCGGATGCCTGGGGCTGCGGCTGCGGCCCTGGTGCCCAGCGATTCCAGGCTCGTGACGTCAGAGGAGAAGGCGTGCCAGGCAGGAGACACTTTGGGCCATATGTAGGTAGCCCATTTGCGACCGCAAATGCTGAAATTCGCAATTAGGGCAGTGTGCTATGTAGCACACAAAACCCCACATGCAAAATAAGGAATCGCAAAATTTGCGATTCCTTCTTTTGCAATTGCATTTATGAAATCGCACATTGCGATTCCTTAAATGCAATGTAGGAAGCACCCAAGTTGTGCGAATTGTGGCTTAAGGAATCGCAAAATACCACCAACTTCAGGTTGGTGGTAAATTGCGATTTCTTTGCAAAATACACATTTTGGCATTTTCAGAGTGCCACGTGGGTCACATACAGGGCAGGTATGTGGGTATGTATGTGGGCCACATGTGCACGCATGTTAATTTCAGGGGAGCAACAGGGTGTCCTATTGACACCCTTGCAACTCTGAAATTGCATTCTCAATTTGCGATTCTCTAATTGAGAATCGCGAATTGAGAATGTCTTCCAATTCATTCCTATGGGCCTTCTAGCCCATAGGAATGAATGAGAAGGAATTCCTTATTTGCGATTCGCAAATAAGGTATAATTGGGATTCGCAAAAAAAATTGCTAATTCTACCTACATTTCGTTTTGCGATTCTCTAATTGTGATTCCCCAAAAATCGATATGTGAGAATCGCAAAACAAAAATTACCTACATATGCCCCTTTAAGTATTAAAAGCTTGAAGTAACACACATCAGAGCTTTCATGTGGTGAGAGACACCAAGGGCTATATGCACAAGGAAATTGCACGGCGCTGTGGCAATTTTTGCGGCGCTGTACTGCGTTATTTCCAAAAATGCAGAGATGCACCGTGTTCACAAGAATACCGCACAGCCCTGTGTTTTCGCTTGCACTGGTGCTAAAAATAGTTGCCTAGCGCCAACACAGAATTTGTGATGGATTGTAGTACTGGTGGTGACCATGGCACTAATGCTGGGGGTGGTACTGGTGGTGCCGCTACTGGTAACATGGTAGTGATACTGGTGGTACTGACAATGGTGGTAATGTTGGGATGGTATCAAGCTGGTGGGATTGGTGGGGGTGACAATGGTGGGGGTGATACAGGCATGGAAGACACATAAGCTAAATCAGACCCACTGACACTGGGACATCTGGCCGGGGTGCAGAGTACTATGAAAATGGTACACATGGGGGGAAAACATCTGTCTGGCTCAAAGTTGGTGTATTTAGAACCCTCCCTCACTACCACAGAGGAGGGACACCCACCATATAGAACAAACTTGACCAAAAGGTTTTGGGTATCAGAGCGCTTTACATAGCACCAGCTGCGTTACAGGAGGACACATTCGTGTTTGTTAGGCACGGGGAGATGAAGTGACTTGCCCAGAATCACAGGATGTTGTGCGTCCTTGCCGAGGCTCGAACCCGGTTCCCAAGATTTGAGATTGACCGCCCTAGCCCAACGCCTCTCCTCTCCCCTAATTTAGGGGCTGATTAGGATTGCAGTGAATCTGCATCCTCCGGGCTGGCGGAAGCATCCGCCGGCCCGGAGGATACGGTTTCACCACTGCTGTGATTCTAAAGACACCGCGCCAGATTAGGATGGCTGGGGGGGTCATCGGCGGACGGGAAGACCGTCCGCCGCTTTTCCACCGCAGTCGCCTTCCGACCGTGGCGGAAAAGCTCTAATATGGTGGCGGTGTCTATCAGACACCGTCAGCCATATTAGGATTTGCATTGGGACATGCCTTTCCGCGGCGGCAATGCCGCCACGAAAAGGCATACGGTCTTTTCTTTGGGGGCCCGTTGCGAGCCCCCAGGGTGAAGGGGGGGTGGGTGGTGCACATGGGGGGTACCATTACCCCCCTGCATTTACATGCACAAAGCGGCAGGCACCGCGCGGTGCCTGCCGCTTTGCGCATGTAAATGTAAAACATGCTTTTTTAACCTTGCGGCAGGTGCTGCTTCAAGCAGCACCCGCCGCAAGGTTAAAGATCCAGGAAGTGACCGCCAGGGTGGCGGTCACATCCTAATTGCACCGTAGGGACCGCCGCTGCCCCTGCCTACGGTCCCTCCACCTCGGGGGTGGCAGACGGACGCAGGTCCGTCCGCCATCCTAATGAGGCCCAAAATTTGTGAGATGTCCCATCCAGAGACATCAGATACAAATGCACCAGCACACAGAGATAAAACAAGCTCTTTCTTTCTCCATTTTCAAGAAATGCTTTGTAAATGTATTTACTTTTAGCAATCATGAGGAACTCTAACACACCTTTTTCCAAATATTAAATGAAGAAAAAAATAAATAGACTTTGCTGCAACAGCCACCGGGTCTGTGTCCTCACTCACAGTTGTCAGACCAACGTGCAGCCCAAGGGCACTGGAGTGGCAATGGAACTACTTTATAAGCGGACTAGCAACTTCTGCCCAATCAAATGTTGTACTTCAGTCTATTAAAGAAGTGGGTGTAACCAAAGACCCTTTTTTCAGTAGTGCTTCTTAAAGCTCCTTTTTAGGTGATCACCGAGGTCTGGTGACAAAGCCAGACCTAAGAATGGAACTGTCTCTCACCACGGGAAAGCTCTGGTTTATGCTACTTTGAGCTTTTAATTCTTAAACTGTGATTTTCCAGCTTGGCTTAACTTTGCCAGCTTGCGATTTCTTGGGAAGAGTTGCATTACCCCTCCCTCCCTTACATTTTAGTTGTAAAGACATGCATTGTAAAGGCATATGCGTTGTAATGGACATGTTATAAAGACATGGGTGGCAATGGCATTTGTGGGTCCGTCATACATCCAGCCTACACCACCCCCCCCTCCCCCCATTTTTAAGCCTATGCTTGCACACATTTGGTTCGTAGTTCCAACAAAACTCCCTGGTCTGATCATCCATATGGATTATGGGTGTCCAACATAGGTCCAGGAGGGCCAGGTTCATCCCAGAATTCCTAATTAACCACTACGTATATGGTTTTGATATAGATTTATAGTATGTAAAAACATGTGGAACACCTGCCATGGACCCAGCGCTCCTGGACTCGGGTCCGACATGATGCCGATGTCTCAGTCGGATGGTTGTCTGATCTTTGACGTGCTTGGGGCATCAAAGGATAACACGCCTCTTTGTTTTTGAGTAGTAAGGTGGTGATAACAGGGTGATAGATGTTTTCAGTGATTGTACGCACTAAGGGTAGTTATTATAGGGGCGTCTGATGTTTTGTGTCAAAGTGGCCATCACAGGAATGTTCATGAACATGCCTAGTAAGTTCTTTGCTCATCCGTTCCTCACTTGAGAGTTACTCCAACACCAATATTTTCTTTTCCGGGTATAAAGGCTGCACATAGTTGAGTCTGACAACGCCCCTGTGTTTTAGTTAATGTGACTTTCAGGGCCACTTTCTGTGAACCTGTGCAGGGCTGTGTCATCTTCAAAAAGGATAACAAAAAGCAGGAAAATGTTGAATGTCTACTTTATGGGTGTGTACATTATAATTAATGTTATTGCTTTTGTGCAGAGCTCACACTACCCGAGAAAAAAAAGAAAACTTACCTGCTGGTCGCCCTGCCAGCTGCCGCCTCTCTGCCACCTCTCCTCGTCGCAGGGGGAGCACCTTGGCTCCCGGTCTCCCTAAGCCAATGACAACGATGCAATGCAGCATTGTGATTGGTTCCCCTAAGTCCCCCTAAGCCAATCACACACTGCATTGCAGCGTTGTGATTGGTCTGAGCACTGTAATTCAGCGATCAGACGGGGACAAGGAGCCTGTGCATGATCCCCACCAGGCTGTGTAATGCCGCCTGGTGAGGAACATGAAACTGTGCATGAATGTTTGGCTAGCCCAAGATGGACGGTCAAACATTCATGCACACTTAGGGGCCCATTAGGATCTCCGGCGGATCGCCACCGCATGGCGGTGGCGATCCGCCCGAGTTCCGACCTGCCTGCCACCCATTTCCCCCCGCCATATTGCTATGGCGAGGGGGACTGCGTCGGACGGAAAGACCATCCAACACTTTTCCGCCCGGTCAACGAGTTGACCGGCGGAAAAGAGTTTAATATGATGGCGGTGTCTGTTAGACACCGCTAGCCATATTACAATAGGTGCAGAAACATGCCTTTCCGTGGCGGCAGAAAGTCATGCGGGAATTGCTTGCGGGGGCCCGTTGCGGGCACCCAGGTACTCTGGGGGGTGCACATGGGGGGTACCGATGGTACCCCCCTCCAGTTTCATGCACAACATGGCCGGCACTGCGGGTGCCTGCCATGTTGTGCATGGAAGTGCACGACATGCCTCCCTGCATTGTGGCGGGCGGTGCTGAGTGCACCGCCGGCCACAATGTCAGAAATGCTGGATGCGTCCGCCACTGTGGTGGGCGCATCCTAATGGCCCCCACTGGAACCCCGCCCTTATGGCGGGTGGCCCCATTTCATGATGGGATGGCGGGCAGCCTAATGAACCCCTTAGAGTGGGCAAACCCCTCCTCCTCCGGCCCCTGCTCTGGCCAGCCCCACTCCAGTAGTTTTGGATGGCACGTAAAAGGTATCCTATGCTCCCTCCCTAAACTTTACAAATACTATCAAGCATTGGCAAAGCTGAAGGGTCTGGCTTTAATATGCTAACACATGGGGAAAGAGTTATGCACAAAAGCACTTTGCCTATAGTAGCACATTCAAACCAGACATGTTGGCTTTGACAATGCTTGTTTATAATTTAAAATGAGGGTACTGTGGGTCAGTGAAGTGGAGCCCTCGATATACCGAGTTAATGAGCGGGCAACTGGACCCCAGGTCCTTGCTTGGGGTAAAGGCGAACCTGCCCATGTAATCAGGAAAGGGCACACCTTACACACATGTCTGCACCATGGGTGTGAGTGGGGTGTCAGGAATACAATGATCCAGGCAATAGCAGAGCAAGGGTGGTTCATTCCAGGAGGGTATCTCACAGGCAGCTTGTACCCTAGCTTCTCCACATGGGACACCAGCTCAGACATGAATTTTACAGCCCCTCCTGCTGTTACTCAGAAAGGGGGGGACTTGCAACCAAGACTCACTAATACCCCAAAATCATGTGGACTGGTGGCATGGCCAGTACTGTGCCATGGGCGTTATTTTTGAAAAAGAAGTGCAGAGTCGTCTCACTTTCATACATAATAGCACAACTGGAGTGACGTCATGACCCTTCATCTTTGGTGACATCATAGGAAGCAATAGTGCCATTAGAATAGGTCTCCCATCTAAAGCATGGAGCAAGCTGAGGAGCTACGGGCAGGAAAAGGCAACGAGTCTCTGATGCCATTGAGGTGAAACAGTGGGGCATATTTACAAACCCCTATGGCCACCAGAACGTCACTTTTCTGACATTCCTGTAGTGATAGGGGTGTCGCCTTATTTACAAGGCGGCATTAAGACACTTATCGTGGCTTATCTCCGCCTTGTAAATAAGGCACCTTTTCACGATATACTTAGTGTGAAAAGGGTGGGCAATGGGCGTTGCGTTGGGCGTTCCACTCCAACACACATTGCTTTTTGATGCTGCTCATATTTACAAGGTATGAGGCAGTGCCAAAGATAAAACCAGGAAATACCTGGTCTTAAACAGGGGGTACGAGGAGAAATGTTTCATATCTCCTCGTATTTTGCTCTTTCCATGTGTGCTGCATTCTGCAATATGGCGTAAGGGTGCCTGCCCTGGCGCTGGGCTGCTTCTTTAGCGCCAACACTAGGGGAAATGCAGGGGTTGTAAATACGGCACATCCCTGCATTTCAAAAGTGATGGAGGCAGTGTTAGCCTTTGTGGCTTAACGCCACACTCCCTACTTTGCTAGTAAATATGCCCCACGTTGCGATGTCACCTCTGCTTTCCATGGCCAAGGACTTCCTTGGTTTATTATCACAAGTGGTATGCCCGATACCACGAGTGATGCTGTGGGGTCCAGCTGAGATCCAAAAGGACGCGGCCATTCCAGCCTAGGCTCTTTTCCATGTGAATGTAACATGACATAGCTTAATATCACTAATTAGCATATTTAAATAAATCACGGGAAGTGATGTCACACAAACATTAGCATCAATGAAAGCACAGAAAGTGACATCAGTTAAATAATAAAAAAATCTAAATAAATATAAAATGTATAGAAAAACATCAAAATCTCTCTAATGTAGACAAACGGATGACAGACTGAGTGCAGATATGTTTCCCTAGCCTGTTGATTTTCAGTCCTTTGGGACCACAGTGGAAACACATATTCCAAACTAACCTTACGTTCAACAGATGTGAGAAATCTCGTATGTACTTCTTTAAGGATTTACCAAGATCTGCCATAGTCGCTGATGTATTTTATTTTGAAATTAATTAACGTATGTGACCTGAAGAAGGAGCTAATAAACAAACAAGTCGAAACGTGTGTGTTGGCAAGCTGGTATCCCAACAAGACAAACCTATATCAACAAGCAGGGATAAAAGATAAAATCAGAGCGATTCATTATGACACCGTTTTATTGGATTCACACCGTCTCTACTATGTTATCTTTCGTAGTAAACCGTGCCATGCTAAAAGCTAGGCTACAATAACCTGCTTATATTTTCATGTGGAGACAATAAAATATATTAATTAATCAATCAAGGTCACACAAGTACTTCTAGGACAACTAGGTACAACCCTCCCTTTTGTAAACATTATAAAACGTGTTCTTGAAGGAGTGGGGTGTAGTTTGTTGTGCTAGGATGTAGGCATGCCTGACTCTAGACCAGTACCGAAGCGGAAGAGAACAGGACTGCTGTGTACCTAGTCGGCTGTGACCCTATGCAGGTGTTCGCTCTGCCCCATAAATTGTTGGGTTGTGTCAGGTCATTCCCAAATTTCAGGATGGTGCCAGACTTTGAACTAGGTCAGAATGCTGACAGTGGGAATGCCCGCTGTCAGTGGGTAATGGCAGAAGTGGAGAATCAAGAGGAGGTCACTCTGGCTGCATCAAAAGGCTGTAAAGGGCAAAGGAAGGCGAGGCAATGAAACCCCTTTGACCAAGATGGTAGTTCTGTAGAGCCTTTTTTCTCCTCCATTGGTCATTGATGTCGGTTGTCAGCAGTGGCGGTTCCTCCTAAAGGTTGGAGGATCAACGCCCCACTTGCTGCGAGAACAGCAGGCAAACACAAATAAATAAAATGGTATAGTGATGCCATTTTAATTTGCGACCGGCTCGCACTGTGTACAGCATGAGTGTGCGGGAAAGAGGCGGGGTAGAATCCTGCGATTGCAGGATGACTGCGGGGTCTACAGTGCACATATTGAATTGGCCAGCTGTCTTGCGACAGCCAGCCTGACATGCGTACTCTAGTCCAAGCAAACAGTCGAGGGATTGCTGGCACAGGCCCCCAGCCTCAAAATGACTGCTTGGTTAGTGTGCTCCAACCAATCCTGGAGCTCCTTTGATGCAGAAAACAGCATGAGATCAGCTCCAGGACTACTTTGAATTGCGTTCCAGTGGGCAGGAAGGAAGTACGTCCCTTTTCTGCTCATGGACACTAGTAACGGGGGAAAGAGCCACACCGTGCGGGAGCAGCTTTAATGGTGAGTTGCGCGCCATCACGCCCCACCATATTTTTACATTGCTATTCGCCACAGATTGTCCGACTCCTAAGTGCAAAGCTTCATTGGCAGCCAAAAACCCATTCCCTGTCTTCACCCTGTGATGAAGTGAGGCCATGTCATGAAGCTCGTTGACCCAGATGAATAACCTGAAGTCTTTCCTCTCCTTCAGTGGTTATCAATCCTGATTTATCTGACTTCATTCTAAAAAGTAGAGCTGTATTAAATGTAACCCCGGGCAGGGACCTCCGCTTTCTTGTGAGAAATGCGCATGCGCTGGCACAACGAATGACACCTACGCACATTCTGATATTTACTTAATGACCTAATTTTAGGAATTTAGGGTAACGCCCAATCCGAAATGACAAAAGTTATGCTAATTATGCCAGCATAATTTACATTTTGTCCAGGCCTACTAAAAAGCTCAACTGATACTCTAAACGCCATGTCACTCTGTCGAATCCAGAGCAGAAAGCTCTTTGACCAGGATGACACACATATAGTCTTTCTTCTCTTTCTATGGTCACAGAGGCTTAATGTCATACTCCTCTCTATATATTTATATTTTAACGGTCCCAAATTCTCTTTAACTTTGTTTTTCAGTTTCAGAAGATCATCAAGTCACTGCATGTTCCCAGGAGGAAGGCTGTCTCCATGTTATTTTCCAATGGCCGTCATCCCAGCCTTGAAAATGTGGTGGTGGCGGCTGTCACTTTTGCAGTTAAGGGTAAGCCTGGAAAGTATTTCGATTATGCTGAAGTAATCGGAGTAATTTAGGTAATTCTGCATTACTCCTTGATGTAGATTTACTCTTAATTACGCGATTCCTCTTACGCACATAAGTGAGAGTAATTTTGGGAGAAACCCTACTGGGCGACCACATTTAGCAAGTGCGAACGGCACCTCGTTATTCGTGTTCTGTTGCATTTCTTAGCGCATAAGGCATACTCGCATCTATTTAGGGCACAAGGGTGCATTTTGTGCTAAGAAACTGTTGCTAAACGCCGCTAGAAAGTTGGGAGAAAATCATACCCCAAGAGCGCATTTAGTGAGCGCGTGCGGCTCGTCACGCTCGCTATTTGTGTTAGGTTGCTTTTATCGCTATTTTTTGGCGCAAAATGCATCCTCGCATCCATTTTGGAAATAGCGATAAAAGCAGAATTACTCTTCTTATGTATTTTTTGCATAATCTCATGGAATTCTTATGTAATTCTACTTTATTGCACTGTACGGAATTATGCAAATTACTAATTAATTGTCAACACTTTCACGTAAAGGCTATTTAAAATGAAGCTAAACATGAACTTCCAAATGTCTCTTATTGGCACTCTTTTTTAAATTAGAATTTTCTGTTCTCACTTCCTTGGATACCTCCATATATATGGGATATTTCTCCAGATTCCGGGAGACTCGGAGGAATGGGGCATTTGTAGTATTCATATTGCCTGCTGTCGCTGGAGCACAGAAGGCTACTTCGACTTCTCTCCCTGACATGAGCCCAAGAAGAAAAAGTAAAGCAATGTCCCCCATATCAAAAACGGTTGACTACGTCTCCAGGGGCATAACACAGTGCCCCGCAGTCATTGAGGTGCAGGAGGTACCACCCTTCAGGCTTATTAATATCTCTGAGATATGGGTACCTCAGGGGCAGTGCTTAATTTGAACTGGTGGTTTCCGGTGCTCGGCACCGACATGTAAATGGTAGCACCAGCATTTATGACAGTCTGCCACATGGTGGCGCTGTTGGTCTGATGTAAAGTGAGCACAACAACAGTTGTTTACTAAATCAATATACCTTTAAAATGACTATTGCCTGCCGCCCATGCTAATCTTATAGCTTCGGGGGCCTGGAGTACTCTGAATTGTCGGACTTGTAGGAGTGCGATGGTTAATAGATGGGTTGGTACTGTCATTGGTAGCGCTAGCAGGGGGCAATGGGTGGTGTAGGCTGTGTGGCCTCCTGATAAGGGCCCTAGAACGTAATGTTTTTACAAATTAAGCACTGCGTAGGGGTCCCCACACTGGGGCCCTGTCATGTTGTGTTGCGTCACTGTATGTCTCGCTACCATCCAGGGGGATGGTATTATTTATAATAGTCTCAGTGAGATGGCTGGGACCTTTAAAACATGATAAAAAATGTTTTTTAATGCATGTTGCTCAGCCTTTGTTAACAGGGATAGACAACTTGCCCATGTTTTGATTTCTTAGGTCTCACCCACAGACAGGTTTTTGCGGTCTGTTGTCAAAAGACCTCTTGTGGACCATATCAAACAGTGACCGTGGGCCTAGGGTCAGCCCATTGCACAGCATTCGTGGGCTTTCTTGTCAGTCTGATTTGCTTGCACATACATAAATACACACTGCTTGTCACTAGTATGAGCTGCCTGGTTGTATAGCATGAGGTAAGTGGTTGCCGGGTGGTGTTGTGTACCCAGTGGTGGCTGCTGCCTCCATAAGGTGGTGGGGCAGCTGGGCGGGGGATAATAATAATTAAAAAGAACATTTAGCGGACGCTGCCGTCTACCTCGGTGCGCCACTGTTCCATGGCCACATAGACTCCCCACCCAATCCAGATGTTGCTCTCATGCAATTACCAAGCATGAGAGAAGCGCCGGGATTGGACTGAGCAGGCTGGTTTGACGCTTCCTCAGGTAAACTGCGCTTCCCCACCCAGCTGTGCAATATAGCTGGGTTGGAGACATATAAGTGCACAGGTTGATTTCGCCGTTCTACGAAGGCCGGCTAAATGGACATGTGCACTTACAGTACCCACCACTCCTCCTTCCTGCCATGGCCCGTCTCCACCCTGCCCTACACTCACATGGCTCAAGTCACCGAAAAAGAAAAAGATGAAAACATTGTTTTATCATCGTTTTATTTTTCATCTGCTGGCTCTGAGCAGTGGGGTGATGTTCCTTCGCCATTATGGAGAAGTCGCCTCTGTGTGAACCAAGGTTTCGGCCCACGAGTGACTGAGAAGTCAGAGGTCCCTCTTGTGTAAAAGACACTGCGGCTACTCTGGTCCCTCCTGCTTTTCAGTACGTGCATCGCTGAGTCGAACGTGCCATGCACCAGCTCGGGGTCTGGGGTGCACTGCCGGCTTAGACTCCAAGGAAGAGTCCATTCTAGAAGATTCCAGAAAGCATGAGTAGGGCAGTCGACCTCCCTCGCAGGGTCCAGCATGGTACTGCCCTTTAGAGTGCCAAGCTAGGGAGAGAGGATGTAGCCGTACGGCTAGAGCGGTCGACCTCGAAGCTGGGGAACCGGGTTTGAGTCTCGGCAACAACGCTCAACATCCTCTGATTCTGAGCAAATCACTTAATCTCTACGTGCCTAAAAAAAAACACAAAAATAAATGTGTCGGTTCATCTGTAATGAAACTGGTGCTCATGTAAAGCACTCAGATACCCAATGTCTCAGGTCTTGTTCATACTATATAAAACTCTTTCTCTCAAAAAAAATAAAAGCTAATGAGTTAATGTGCATGAGACATGCACATGGTGACGCCCGGCAATAAGCCTCCATAATTGTCTGATAGGGCTGGTTAACACCCAGCAGTGATTCATGCCCTCCATCGATTTACCCAATAACTCTTCCTGTTCCTTATTGTTTTAGGCAGGATTCACCTTTATTAGGGTTGGTCAAGGAAGCCTTCCCTTGGAATGTAGCGGGCAGAGAGAGGTCTCCTGTTTGGACAGGCATTCCCAGGCTACTTCGCATGATGCCCGGTACATAACAGGGGCCAGGGACTGGGGGCTCAGTGGACTATGCAGGGGTCTGTGTTCAACCTCATGGTCACAGGTTCAAATCCTGGTGAGTCTTCTCAGCCTTTCACCCATCTGAGGTCAATAAAATGAGTCCCATTGAGTTGGCTAACAATAAACATCTGTTATTCAGTGCCAAGATGCCTACGGGCGAACGAGCGCTTTACAAAGGCAAATGTTATGTAATTGGGGGTTGTACCCCACATTGGGGCCGGTAGGCTCGTGTGACGTAAAGCTTATCCTCCAACACTAAGGGGTTCATTTTTGAGCCCTTGCGTCACTTTTGCAACGTCGGTGCGACACTTTTTAGTGATGCACCAGAAGGGTAAAAAATGTGCCAGGTTGAGTCATATTTACAAAGTGACGCATCTAGGTACATGCGTCACTTTGTAAACCGCTGCGCCACATTATACCTGCACCAGGTATAATGTATGCAAGGGGGGCGTTTTGACGCAGGTAAGCCTCGTAGAAGTGATGCAGTGAAATCTATGAGATTTCACTGCGCCACTTCTAGGATGCAAATGCATCAATATCTTATGCCTGCCTCACAGCAGGCGTAAGACTGACGCTGGCACATTGAAATGACCCATTGATGGAGTTGCGTGACTTTCGTGACACTCCAGCGATGCGTCATTTTTGCGCCTACAGATACGTCAGAAATACTGACGTATCTGTAACTCCTTGTGACATGATGCGTCATATTATAAATTTGACGCATCCAGCATGTCAAAAGGAAGGCACAATGAAAAGTGCTGCATCGCTGTTTTTATGCAGCAATGGGTCACTTTTTCAAGGTCAACACTCGACTGGCAGGTGCTGGACAGGCAGCACAGACAGCGTGAGGGGCAGAGAGAGCGACAATGAAAGACTCAGTGGTCCAAAGAGAGTGAGTGTTGCAGTGGATTCAACTACAGCATAGTTATGAAGTGCCCTGTTTTGCAGCAAGAATCACACAAACAACACAGAAAAAATACTATCTGTAGAGTTAAGGGCTTGAATTCATATTTTGGGTTATCAAAGTTTTAAATGGAATGAGTTAGGATTCATGATTTTGCACTTGATAAAGTAGTAAAACATATACATTTTTGTAGTTTATACCTTTGGCAAAATTCGCCTCAACATACATTTTGTGCAGGGGCATTTTCCTGCTAAGATTGAGTTTGCTGGAATCTCTTTCCCATAAGTGGAATAACCTGGTAAAGGTGGTTCAATTTTATTGCTAAAATAAATCTGCAAAACACGAAACTGCTGAGGCCTTTCTGTTCCAAGTCTCTGGTTTATGGAGTATTTTCCATAAAAAAAAGAAATATTTCAAATGAACTTCACACAGGTTCATAAAGAGAGTAGAAAACAAAATCCTGCAAGTTTGGCTTCCCTTAACGAATGAATGTCTTTTTTTTATTGTTCTTAAATTTTGATCAGTTTCTTCCATTCTATGTTCTACCAGTAGATTATTCCAGAAAATAGACATTGAACTTTGTAAAACTCTTTTACCTTGGAGAAATGACAAAATAATCCAAAAAGAGGTAGGTATGTTATCCACCACAGCATATTTCCTCTCAGCTACATACATTGCTCTTTTTTGCACAGTGTTTCTGTTTGAGGGCCCAGCCTGCTAAACAGACAAGTAAACAAGGTCGAGATACTGACAGAAGAAACACACCAGATCTAACAGAAACACACATATGTGAAAACAGAAACATAAGAAGTGAGATTGAAATAAAACACACAGACAACAGAAACGAGAAAACAGAAGCAATGGGATAGAAATTAAGACACAGCTGGGTGCATCGAGGAAACTTAGGGGCATATTATCAACGGATTTATCTCCGCTTTTTTGGCTTTAAAAGCCAAGAAAGCGGAGATAAAATTATCTCCCTATCAGCAACAGTGTGCTAACACACAAATTCGCATGTTAGCACCCTTTTTTTCTACACTTCCCCTTGCATCTCAAATGAGATGCAAAGGGGCGTTCCAGAGAAAAATAATAGGAGAAATGTTGTAAAGCGACATTTCTCCTATTATCAAGGATTTCGCTAACCCTGTTAGTGATAAAAAAAAGCAGCGCTAACCGCGGTTTGCGCTGCTTTTTTTACACCTGATATTTTCCTGACTTAGCCATGATATCCTATGGAAGGTGGATATCATGGCTAAGTTTGTGAGCCCCTATCATCAAGCTAACGCCAAACTTTGAGAGATTATCGTTGGTTTTCCAGAGATAATCTCTCAATTGGCAGTTAGCGCGAGGATTTTTATCACTTCTGAGATAAACCTTGCTAGTAGCAAGTTATCTCTGAGATAATTTCCGCCGATGCTTAGCGTTAAAAAAATCGTTGCTAAGCATCGTTAGCGGTAAATATTACCTAACGTTGGTAATATGCCCCTTAGTCTGCCAGCTTCTACCCCTGACTTGCCCTTTAATGACCCTGGAGTTGCAATTGTCCAACCCCCACTGACTTCAGAGAGTGAACAAGCTCTTACAAATGTGTTTTATTTCTATGATTTCCACTCCTTGCCTACCTCATAGTCACTCAACAGATAATAGGATGTTTTTGACAATCTTGGGGTGAGACAGGTGTCAATACTCTCAAGTCATGGGGGGAGGAGGGGTCAAAGGTTGTATGCTGTCGCTTTGATAAGCCTTGGGTTTGGGGCTAATTGCAGACAAGGTGCAGGGGTCTGGCGTGTGACCTGGGTGGAATGTTTTTTAATGGGAGAACTGTAATTGTGTCACGTAGCTCACAGCCACGTCACAGGCCAGAGGGCTTGCGGGGGACGACAGGTGTGTACATGTCGCCTCCACTCATAGTGACATGGTGACGCAAGAACACAACATACTGGCTGTGCTGGACCAGGTATTTCCTGAAATGGTGACAAAGCGTGTGTGCACCCTCTCTGCCTCTCTTGTAAGTGTCACATTGCAGGTGGACAGGTGAGGCCTTGGGGTACAGGGGAAAAGGTTATCACAAAGATCTGAACATTTCTTCCATCACAACACAAGTTTGTTTGGGCAATGTATATGATAGCAGGCAGGGAACTCAGTCCAGACCGGTTTCAGAGCCAGTGTGTCTACTGGAAACCATAGTAAATTTAGAAAAGTGTAGGAAATGTCAGGGAAGATGAATGTAAAAGACCCATCCATGGTACCTCACCTCTGAGCCTGCGACAGAGAGGGACAGATTCAGAGAGACATTTGTGCATGTGAGTCTGACAAGTATTCACATTAGCCGACCTTGCACTCATAAATCCATTTACTCGGATGAAATATTTCCCCAAGATGGTGTAATATGGCACATAATTCCACCACGAGGTGGAGGAAGTGGGTGCTCAGAGGTGGGAATGTGCTGGAATGCTTGTTCAGTTAGTGGAAATTCATTAAAACTGTATGCTCCTCTTCCATCCTCAAATGGTTGGAGATTTACTCCTGAAAAGAACAGGGGTAAATCATTACCACTGCTGGAAAGGGGATGGAGTACCCCCAAACTTGGAGAACTGGAGGAATATGTGTCAGGTTGTAGGGGCTTGTAGAGTTTCTCCCCAGCAATAATTCATAATAATTTCCCAAGGGTTGGGATGCACTCCTTCACATTGTTTACTGGATGAATGTGTATGTAGCTCATGTAATACTAGGTGCAATCTGTTCAGAAAGACAAGGGGGCAGATTTACAAGCCCCTTGCGACACTTTTATGCCACTGTTGCGTCACTTTTGTGAAGCAGCGGCGGCATAAAGCATGCGCCACGTTGCGACTTATTTACAACGTGACGCATCTAGGCATATGCGTTACGTTGTAAAGCCCTGCGCCACATGAAACCTGCGTCAGGTTTCATGTGGGCGTTCTGTCACAGGGTGGGCGTTCCCTCGCAGGAAAACCACGTAAAACTGACGCAGTGAAATCTACAAGATTTCACGGAGTCAGTTTTACGCCGCTGCTGCGTCAAATCCTTAAGCCTGTGAGGCACCATGTTGAGTATGGGCGGCCCCTGTGCATTGCAGGAGTTGCGTCGCGACTCCAGCAATGCGCCGCCCGTGCGCCTCAAGATGCGTCCCGCATCTGCCCCTCCTTGCACCATGGTGCGCCGCATTGTAAATGCGACGCATCTGTGGTGGTGCAAAGGGGGGGATTACGTGACGCATCTGTTCTGGCGCATCCCTGCTGATTTGCAGAGATGCGCCAGAAGACGTAAATATGCCCCAAGGTGGGCAACAGAGTACAGCATTTCCAAAGGAGACAGAGGTGAGGTCTCACATACACACATGTAAGGCTGCATTTCAAAGCCATCTCTCGTTTCTCATACCTTTAGCAGAGAAGCAGAACATTTAGGAGAGAACCGTTTCTTTACTTGTTAAAAAACTGCCCTCTTTAAATGCACCAAACAAGTAACCTTTGTCTGAGAATGTCACATTGATTCCTAACGCCAGCTCCTCAATATGTTGAAAATGTGCAGGTGTGCTTATGTTAGTAGAATAACAAATACCCTTTTTACCTTTCCATTTGGGATCATTAATATCCACTTTCTTTTTTATAGTGCTTTAATAGTCAAGTGACCTCTTCTGTGGACCAATAAAAACCAAACAGGATCATAAACCTCTTTGACTGCCTCAATTAGCTTACATATGCAAATGTGGTGTGTAAATCATATAATTACATGCATTTGTACTACACATTCCTAAGTGTGTACCTAACCTATGACTGTAAAAGAGGGTGTGATGATACTGTGAAAGTCCTTGTTAAGATGAAGTAACATTGATTCACATTTCCTATACGACAGGATAAGTGTGGACATGTCGCCCCCAGGTGGATCTGCATGTGAACTACTGTCTGTATTTTCCCAATGGGGTATTTGCACTAGTCTCACAACTTATATTTGGCAGAGTCTAGGCAAAACTAAAGAGTCAAGGTAAAGCAAAAACATAAGCTAGTCCATCTTTTGAAACACAGTCGGTGTTTTAAAATAGAAGTGCAGGTACTTTGGTGTATGTTTGCTCATGAGATGTGTTCGTACTATAACACAGGGTCGGATTGGGACTGAAAATCGGCCCGGGCACACAAAAAAATCGGCCCTCATTTGCATAATTCCTTTCCTCAAATCACTGCTTCAGCGTAATTGCATTAAAAAGGAGGGGGGGAGGGCTTAAAAAAAATGCACGCATTAGTCTACACTAGTGAAACACACCTGAAAACAAGTGAGGCCCCTTCTACTGAGGCCCCCTGCCTCGCTCTGTATGTGCATACATTAAGGGGCCGGCCAGCGAGACAGAGGGAGTGATACCTCTGCCTGTTGCTAAACCGGGGGTGGGGGACCGGTGGTGTTGGTGGCGAGGGAGGGTGGCAATGAGCGCCCATCTGCCTGCAGAAAGGCCACTTAGCCACCCACTGGGCCGCTGGCTGTATTCTGAAAATAGAGACAGCGCCCAAATCGGCCCCAGAGTGCTCAAAAGCAGCCCACAGCAGTAACCCAGACACCGGCCCCTCGGGCATTGCCCGAATGCCCGCGTTACCAATCCGAGGCTGCTATAACAGCAATGCTGAGAGGTTTGCGTACTCTCCCTTTCAGATTAAAGAAGTAGGTACTAAGTTTCAGACAGTACCTCCCATGTAAGGCACTAAGGGGCAGATTTACAAGCCCCTTGCGTCATTTGTCCCATTTTAAAAAAGACGCAAAAGTGGCGCAAGGGGCTTGTAAATCTGCCCCCAAATATAGAGTTTAAATGTGGTGAAGTTGAATGAGGTGACACCTTTTGCACGATATTGCACCCTGGCTCCAAGGTTGCATTGGATGCCACAGGCAGTAAACCACAAACCTCCTGGGGTAAAATTCCGAAACGGATTCTGAAAGAACTCCAGCAGTAGCTCGGCAAGTCACACCCCTCTATGAGAAACTCAAATGCATAACTTTTTCCACCAATAGAAATACAACAACTAAGTACAGTTGTTTACACCTTTGCCACAAACTTTTCCCTCAGGGAATAAACTCCTTTCCCTTACAGCGCAGTGAATGATGGGGATTTCCTTCTCTTCCCATCTTCAGGACGCATTACTTCTGCACCTGACAGGAGTAAATTTGCACAGACTTTCTAGTGTTGAAAAATACCTGAACATGGTCTGCAACCTATTGGTAAATAGTCATCCACCCAAAATAGGAGGCGCGGCAATATGCAATCTTTTATATGCCTATGACCTGGCCCTGTTTAGTCTCACTAGAGTAGGGTTACAAAGGCTCCTTGTTGCACTATCGCAATATACGACTGGCAATCAATTAGAAATTAACATGGAGAAAACCCTGATAGTCCCTTTTGGTAAGAAACACTACAGCGGCGGTGGTTGGTCAATTAACAAAATAAATCTTGCGATTGGCCAATCATACAAATACTTAGGCGTCCATTTGGACGCAAGGACCAGCTTTTCAAAGCAAGGTAGTGTGATCATAGCTAAAACTACGGCCCTAGTGGTATCCCTGGTCAAGCTATCGAAGAAACTCTCAGGTCTAACCCTTGCCCCTCTACTAGAAGTCCTTAGAGCAAAAATTGGGCCTACACTTTCTTATGGCATAGAGACCTTTAAAGGTAAAATGAATACTGCCCTAAACAAACACACAACCAAAATCTACAGAAAGGTACTTCATTTACCGAGCACTGCTTCCCCGGCCCAGATTAGATTAGAGCTGGGATTAACCAACTATGAAGCTTCTAACGTGGGTACTTACCTTAAGCTGTGTCATAAATTAAGACAGGCCGAAGCAGGTACACTAGAGTCCCTAATCTGGAAAGAAATCAACGAGACTAATCCAGGGGGAACATTTGGGCGCCTTCTGAATGATTACATCCATCAAATGTCAGTTGCTGATCTTTGGGCTCTTAACCCCAGTCAGACTGTTTTTAAAAATATAATCAAAAAATGTGTAAGACTGAAATCTCTGGCGTTAGACAAAGCTCTTGTCACGAAACGTAGTCACTCCTGGGCGGTAGTTAATTCCTACAAGCGATCGACCCCTGCAGCCTACCTCTCCTCGACATTTTCACTTTATCTAAAGCGCTGCTTGATAGCCCTAAGAATGGGAGATTGGCGCTTTCTCCAAAATTTACCCACCTGGCGCCGTAAGAAGGAAGACACAACATGCAGAGGATGCGGGTTAGCAACAGAAACAATCTTGCATGTGCTCTGCATCTGTTCCTCATTTAATTTCCAACGCAGGTGTCTGCTTAAGCCAGAATGGAACAGGCTCGGAATTCGGACCTGTAGGCATGCCATCATCGCGGCTCTGTCTCCAGATAATACTGTCTTAAACATAAACTTGTCCAAATTCATTCAGCACGCTTATCGCACCCTAGATAAAATGAACATTGCTGAGACTGTACTGCCGAGTGTCAAGATCGAACATGCTCTTTAACAGAACGTGCAATGCCTGGGTGGGCCAATCCATGAATTGAAATGTTTTAACTAGCATGCTTACGGTTACATTTTATTCTTTTATCATTTTTTATTTATAAAACTGTACATAATGTGATTTGTACAATCTTTTAAAGATATGTTTTTATATCTAAATAAAGAATTACTTACTACCCACAACCCCAAACGTTTTGAAGTGTAGAAATCTTTAGGACACAATATCAAATCCAAAATATTGAAAGGTAAGTAAGTATATATTTTCTATAACTAACTCCACATATATATACCTGGACTCTCTCTCTCTCTCGCTCTCTCTTGATTTTATTGTGTTTTGTACACGAAAAGACGCGTTTCGGAAACCGCCTTTGCCAATAATGGCGGGCACAAAGTTTTAACAGAATTTAAATGTTACACTGTGGACATCAATGACAGACTTCCTTGAGTCAATCGGTGTCGGCCATATTGGCACATGCAAATTTACAAAACGGTGTGATACCATTGACATAGAGAAACAGCAGTAAACTGCATTTTCATGTAGGTAATACTGCCTTAAATGGGCAAGCCCCACAAAGCCTAAACATACTAATCTGCAATCGTTTGCATTATCACTTTAGTGATGTGGAAACAATTCTACAACCTATCACCCTAGATGAGTATTTGTCATGATTGCATTTCAAATATGTGCTACCGCCCTGGATGGGCAAGCCCCACTGGACAAAACATTTTGCTCTTGCATCAGATTGCATGTTCTATAACGTGGAAGCGTACATCTCAAGCACATTTCTTTTATTAACAACATATCACCCTGTATAGTTTAAGCACATAAGTTCACAATCCTGCTGTTCTCTATTGTACCTTCACCGTAGTCATTATTCTACAATGCCACAAAGCAATCCCCGATTATACAGCAGCCATGCACATCCTACAGTACACTATTCATAAGTGAATCACCATTTCCTCCCCACTATTTAAACCCTTTGGTATCTTTGTTTGGTTATCTATGATATACCTAGACTCCAGTCTATGCAGCTGCAGTTGTCTGTCACCTCCCCTCACATTTGGGGGTACATGATCCACACAAAAGAATCTCAACAGATCCCTGTTGCTCTTGTGGTATGCTTCAAAGTGCTGTGCCACCGGATAAGTGGCATCCTTATTGGCAATTGATCTAAGATGTTCTGAAACACGCGCTTTTGTTCGGTGTATGGTGCTGCCAATGTACCTCAAGCCACATGGACATACCAAACAGTACACCGTGTGGCTTGTGTTGCAATTCATAAACATCTGGATTCTCTTTGGTTTCTCTAGCCTAGGTACATCACAGGTTAGAACTTTATGACTGTCTTTGCACGCCTTACACTTAGAGCAATGAAAAAAAACTATTTTACCAAAAGCTGGTGGTCTACCTTCTGTGGAACAATGACTCTGGACTAAATAATCTCTCAATGTTTTCGTTCTCCTAAATGACATTAATGGTACTTTTGGCAAATCCTCCCATATTGTGGAGTCAGATTTTAGGATATGGCAATTCTTTCTGAGCACTTTCCTGATATCGTTAGCGTCACTGGAGTAATCAGTGATCATCCTAAAGATGTTCTGAGCTGTCTCCCACTCACTTCTTCACACAGGGTGAGAGACTTGGTTGTACGAATGTCTGTATCAGTCTGTCAGTTGGTATCTAAGTAGCTGTATGGTTTGGTGAGTGGGTATGTGAGGGGCTGTATGGGTGACTGAGTGTGTGTATGGCTGTGTCGGTGATTGAATGGATGCATCAGTGGTATATGGATTAGTTAATGTATATTGAAAGGCAGTATAGCTGAGAGTTGGAGTATATGAGTGATTGTGTGGATGAGTGAGTGAATGTGAGAGGGGCTGTATGTGTGAGTGTGGCGAAACAGTCAGAACACCGTGGTCTAAACCACAAGTGTTCTGATTCCAAAAGTTCTACAATGCATGCCTTAACCATGCATATGCCCTAACTACATATATGCGTGGTTAAGACAATGCGGGAGCTAGCTGCTGCCTTCTGTGGACGGAAGCAGGAAGACCTCACAGGAAGTGGTGAGGTAAGTTGGGCTGGGTGTAATTCTGGGCTGGGGTGGGTTGGGGGTTGTTTTGTTGTAGTTTAGTAGGCTGTGGAGGCAGGGTAGTTTTATGGGCTGGGGTGAGTTGGGGTTTGTTTTGTTGGCTGGGGTGTGATCTGGGTTGTTTTGTGGGCAGGGGTGGATCAAGTAGTTTTGTGGGCTGGGGTTGGGTACGGTTAGTTTTGTGGGCTGGGGGTGAGTCGGGTAGTTTTCTGGGCTGAGGTTAGGCAGTTTTGTGGACTGGGGGAGAGTCGGGTTGTTTTGTGGGCTGGGGTAGAGATGGGGTAGTTTTGTGGACTGGGGTGAGTCGGGGTAGTTTTTGGGCTGGGGTGTGGGTCGGTGTAGTTTGAGTGCTGAGGTGGGTTGCGGTAGTTTTCTGGACTGGGGGTTGGGGTCGTTTTCCGGGCTGGGTGGTGGGTCAGGCTTGTTTTGTCGGCTGGGGGTGGGTTGGGGTAGTTTTCAGGGCTGGCGGGGTTGGAGTAGTTTTCAGGGATGGGCGGTCTGGATAGTTTTTTTTATTAGGGGTTAGAGTCTCAGGGCAGGGGGAGGGCAATCTGTATGTGGGATACTTTTAAGGCTTAGGGGAAGGCAGGGTGGTTTTTCGGGCTGGGTCAGAGTTTGGCTGGGTCAGGTTAAGAGACAGGGTTAAGGGACAGGGTTTTAAGCCTCAGGGCAGGGGGAGGGGAATGGGTAGTCAGGGTAGTTTTTAGGGCTTAGGGAGGGTGGTAGTTTTTAGGGCTGGTGTGGGGGTTTAGGGTAGTTTTATAAAATAGGGGTTTGCCTAAGGGCAGAGGAAGAGGTTGGGGTAGTTGTAGGGACAGTGCAAGGGGATGGGAGGGGGAAGAGGTAGTGTTTAAGGGTTAGGGATAGCATGGTGTAGAGGGGGTAGGGGTATTTGGACCTCAGGGAGGGGAGGTGACAGGTGGGGAGTGTGTAGCTTAGGGTGGGGGGGGAGGAGTCGTGACCTAGCCACGTATACCCCTTTACCATCCATGCCTTTACCACAAAATTATGTGGTAAAGGCATGCATGGTAAAGGAATGTGTGGTTAAGACACATTTGTTGTCCAGGTTGCGCAGTAGAGGCACGTGTGGTTTATCCACTTGTGGTTCTTTCATGTGAGTGAGTTGGCGTATGAATGGCTGCTTGAGTGACTGAGTGGATGGGTGTGTGGACATGTATCAGTGATTGGGTGTGTAAGTACTAGTATAGGTTTGGCCGTGGTTTTGAGAATGGTAGTGTAGAAACTGGAGTGGGTGTTGTAAGGTTATATTGTGGTGTGAGTGAGTGCATCAGAGTTCTGTGGATGATGTCATCAGGGATGTCACTGACCATGTCATGAGTGATGTAATATGTGAGGCAACTGTGTGGGACTTACTGGAGGTACCAGGAGGGGTAGTTTGCCCCCAAGGACGTCCTTGAGGGCCAACTACCCCTCCTGGTACCTCCAGTAAGTCCCACACAGATTGCTGAGAAGTTGTGGGACATCATGCCCCCTTTCTCCGCCGCTGTGCAAATGCAGCTCCTGGCACACTACTAGTTGGGGGATGAAGTCCCCTTGGTTCTTGAGAATCCTTGGTGGCCTGCTTCCCTTCCTGCCACCTTCAGTAACACCCACACAGCTGGATTGCTGAGAGGTTGTAAGAGGCCACATCCCCTTTCTCCACCATTATGAAAACACGCCCCTTGATGCACTACTGGTTGGGGGAAGTAATCTACTTTAGTCCTGTGGACCTCAGGAGTAAATTAATTCCCGAACCAGAAGGGCACCAGAAGGGACGTTTGCAGAGTGGTGAAGAAACGGACGTGGCCTTCAAGTCCTCGCAGCAATCAGGCTGTCTGGGATGTGCTGGAGTTACCAAGAGGGCTTGTTGGCCCTCAAAGACCCTCAGCATTCAAGGGGATTTCATTCCCCAACCCCCACTGTGCCAAGAGGCATGTTTGCAGAGTGGTGGTGAAGTGGGCCTGCCCTTTATTCAATAAAATGTTTTAAATGGAAGACGGCAGTGGGGCCCCCGCCCTGAGGCCAATTTTGGGCCCGGGTGTGCCATTCCCCGGGGCTAGGCCTTCATCTTCCTTTTAAAAAATGGGGAAAGGGGCCGGCATGTCTCCCCTCCTCAGGTCGATATTGCCTCGGGGACCCCATCCTCCGGGGCATGACCACCTTGTTGGGGACCACAGGAGGAGCCTGTAGGTCCCCATGGTTCCCGCTGGCTCTCCGCCTCCTGCGGAGCCGACATTGTTTTTGGATAGAGGATGCTGCTGACATGCAGCTTCTTCTGTCCAAAAGCAATTCTGCCCCGCTTCCATGAAGCGGAGCAATGTTTGCGATGGCTTGGCTGGAGCGGTGCTCTTGCCAAACCATAGCAAACTGCAACGTCCCGGGGGAGCACCCAGGGACATTGTTGGAGTCGGTCCTGGAGGGTGTCGGCCCCCATGGCCATTTATGCCTCCACTAGGGGGGGCCCCTTCCAACATTAATTAAGGCTTTGAGAGGTAGCAAGCAGTCCCTGGGGCTGTAGGGGGCCACGTAGCCTTCCACATTTGTGTGTGTTAGCCCCGGGGAGGTGGCCCCTCACGTATTCTTTTTTAATAAAGCCCTGGGGAGGTGGCAGTCTGCGACTCTGTGGGGCACCCACGCAGGCCCACCTCCATCATTATTTTTCATTGCCCCCGGTACCTGGCCCACCCGGGGGCCTAAATGAAATGAAGTGCGGTAGCCTCTGCTTAGTTTTTTTTCATTTTCAGTTGGAGACGCAAATCCAATGCGAGTCACGCCAAAATTAAAAACAATATTTGCCTTTGGGCCCTGTGGGGTTCCTGGGGACCACCCAAAGAGGCCTAGGCAGTCAGGGTGTTTCTACCCTGCCCCCGTTTCTTTTTTTAAAATCTTTTTTCTTGTGACATGGTTCAACCGCGTCACAAGATGGCTCCCAACACTTCCTGGTTTGAAGTGTTGCCAGCCAATTAGATCTCAGGCACAAGATCAGCAGGGGTCACTGATCCACTGCGGCCACAATTGTATATCTGAGAAATCTTTACATTTCTCAGCCACCACTGTACGGATTCTCACCATTTAACAAAAAGGTCGGTTTCTGGACCAATTGCTACCTTTCTGCTAAATTTGGTGTAATTCTGTTCAGCAGTTCGGGCTATAGTCGTGCCTAAAGTTTCCTATGGAAAATAACATGGAGAAAAAGCATCCCCCTCTTTTCCTTGGCCCTCACTTCATGGATCACCCCGAAATTTCAAGACAGCAGCTGACGTGAGCGCCACGCTAGCTTTGAAAATTTCATGAGGATTCATCAAGCAACGCCACAGTTATTGGCAAATGAAAAAACCCTCTTCCAATGTAAACTGCATCCTAACTATAACTACCTAGTATATATGATACTCACTCCTGGCAACTGCCCTGTAATCCTTCCAACTACCTAACCACAGACAACACAGGAAGACGCCACACACAAAGGAATGTGGATTTTTGCAGCCGCAAACTTTTATTCAATTTTTATCTTTTTTCTCATATTGCAAAGTACATGCGCATCAGAAAAGCAGACTTACGTGTTTAAGCAAAAGCCTTTAACTGTGTCATAGAGTTAGTGTCTTTTTAAACAAACATTTCAATCATCAAGGTACCTCTTTATGCACTTACCTGTTGATATGTGGTCTTTGATATTTTGTCCACAATATTCTTGTATCACAAGATTCACAGCTGTGATATTCGGTAGTACAATCCTATATAGTCCGAAACAGTTTCCTTCTCACACTGTTACACATACGAGATTTAGTTCTGTGGATATAGACTTTGCTTTATTCCCTCTCAGTATGTGTAAGTGCCTTATCAGCATTCCAAAACCAGCAGAATTTCAGTGTGAGCATTGTTTTTTAGGGTAGCATCCCACATTTCGCTACTCTTTGAATCAGCAGACCTTTTCAATCTACGCACCTACGATCTAGAACAACGTCCCCGGGCCCTTATCCATCAGGACCACCCGACACTGCTCCAATTTAAAAAAGAGCCAAAGACACATCTCTTTAAAGAAAAAACGACATCACTCTGCATTAAAAGATCACAACTCAACTTCCCCTCTTATTACTTGTGACTTTAGGGTTGTCTTTGGCCCTGTATACCGCTCCACTGCCTTCTTACTAGCTTTGCACTAAAGAAATACCATATACATACATTGTGTCCTGACAAAACATTTTGTGTAACTAAAGGGGGGTGGCCCTTAATTTTTTGTCTCACTCATTAACCCGGTAACCTTCTGCCCTACATAGTTCTCCTGGGTTTCATGTAAGGAGTTGCACAAATTTGCATCAAAGTAACACACGGTGATCCTTCCCAAAACTAGAAACAACTTGGCCAATGGGGCAAAGAGACATCAAATCAAGTCAAGGGGCATAGTCACAGCAGTGGAACACTGTGGAGTTTTATCCCAGGTTAAGAGCAGTAGTAGCAAGGACAATGGGGTAGTGAGATGTCGTGGTCATCAACACTTTCTGGAGGCGCGGGGTGAGAGATGATGTCTGGCTATTGGATAGCCTTCTATCCAATGAGCTGATCTCAGAGAATTCATGGGGGGTAGGGGGTGACTCAGGCAGTGCAGGAAACTTCTATGTGTCTCCATTTTAGTCACTATCTGGTCACCCGTGGCTTTAGTTCTCAGGAACCACTCCCTTTAACTTCCTTCCATAGTGCACCTTTCATAGCAAAGGGGAAATATACTTCGATGTGTCTTAGTTTGCATTGGGGTCACATCCCCCATTTGCAAATTTCTTTAACCTGTTGGCTGCGCTGAACGTTCCACGGCAGTGCGGAACGTTCTATAAAACAGGCAGGCCGTGTTGGCCAACGGACGTGCGCAGCACTACCAAAGTAGTGCCCGCGAGGGCCGTTGGCCGACAGCAGCAGCCAACGGGTTAAAAAGCTTTCCTCTTTTTCACTCATGTGATTATTTTACTTCCCACCTTACTTTGGCACCAGTTGCTAATCTAGTGATGAGGAACACAGGAAGTGTGAGCCAGAATTAGGGGTAGGTGGAACTCATGGCTTTTCACTCAGCTGAATTCAACTGAACTACATGGAAAAATTTGCAACAGTCCGGACTTCTGTGAATGGACGCAATACAGCATGTCGCGCTGCTCGCACTGGGAGCTTGTTCGTTGCTGTAAAATCAGCACAAATGGCACCAAACAGCTCGCCAGAGGGTGCTGCTTCTTTCTGCCAATCAAGTACATTTTCTATTCGAGCAGCAGCTTTTTTAATGCAAACGGTTGCAACGTGCCGCGACTGCCCGCGTTGAGAAATCTCATTGGGAGGCATTCTAGCCCCCAAAAATTGCACTCGGGGACAAATACTTATTCATGCTCACCAACTTGACATTGGCAAACCGCATGCAAGAAAAAACTCTGCCACGCAGCAAGTTGGTGACGTTTTGCCAGAACTCTGCATTCTAATCAGACCGCGGAGCGAGCAAAACTCCCCAAACTCAGCTAGCGGAGCAGACTTATTCGCCCACCCCTATCCAGGATGTCACATTTACTGCCTGCTCATACATGCTGGAAAGCCCTTTGTCAAAGTGTGAAGTGTAGTGTCAATGTCTTGGAAACTGGTAGACAAGTAAGTCTCAATCGCTCCCTTAACCTGGGGTCAAAAGCAACTACTAAATATTTATGGCTCATATACCCATCGTCAGGATGATGTCTTGGAATGTTCTTCTGTAGAATGTTGGACAATTCTCTGATTTTAGTTTCTTCCACTGACCATGGATTGCAAACATGTTTTTGAGCTGTGGAATCACCTTTGCAACCATTATGGCTATAGACCTTACGCATTGCTATTACAATAATCCATGTTTGTCTTAGTAGCGTGAAGCAACATAATTTGGGCCTTGAATCTCCCCTATATTCATTAGTATTGGGCTGAACGAGGGCCCCTGAAAGGTTGAGGCCCCCGACACCAGGAGTTTTTGGGGGTACCGTACTCCAACTGGGCTGCAGGGGCCTGCGTTATGTCCCTGGTTCCACTACTATCATGCATTGTCCATTTGAAGAGCGGGCATAGGCACCAAATTGCTGCCATGTCCAGGGTAGCAAATCCGATTGGTCCTATTAGATGGCCCTGTCATGTGCCATCCCACCAGAGAATCCACCAAGTTGTTTGCCCTTTCAACCCATACACGTGTTGCAAGTATTTGCTACTGGATGGCTGTTCGTCTCTATGATTTATTCATGTATGTGTGTTCACCTGTGTTCAATGGTGCTTCTGGCTCCCTCCAGATGAAGCACCAGGAAGAAAACATGCAGGAATTGATTCAGGAACACTGATTATTGGAAGGGGCTGCATAAGGCATGGGCAATCTGGGCATCTGTCTAGGACTCCATGCCCTGCTCCACACCATGTGGCCACGCATCAGTGTGTCACAGCCCGCAGCTTCTCCCAGTCTCTCAGAGACAGTGAACTCAGCCCACACTACTCTCCTGTGCCCAGTCTCCCATCCAGGGGCATATATTGGTCAGTAAGATGGGGGGGGGGGGGGGGGGGGGGGGTGAGCATCAAATTTCCCAACAATCAAGCTGGCATACCATGGTATAATACATTATCTGAGAAGCCGAGCATGAGGGGGGCTTAAGGGGCGTGGCTTGAGCGCCGAAGGGAATGGCGGCGTGAGCCCGGAGCTCCGCGCCTCTTCCCCCGCAAGAATCCTGTTACAGGGGCCGTAGAGCCCGTGTGTGCCCCGGCGCCGGATGATGGCCCGGCGGTGACCGCCTGGGCGAGATTTGGGCAGCCGGCGACTCCGCGGACCTGGGAACGACCGCCGATCGCGGCGGCCTCTGGAGCGGCTGAGGGACTGGCGCCGAGCAAGATGGCGGCCGCAGCGAAGCCCTAGACAGCGGCGGATCGCCGAGAGTCGCACTGCCGGCGTGCAGGGTGAGGGCGCGATAGCTGGAGGTGTCGGGCCCCGCACGGAGAGGATTGTTCCTCGGCGACCGGCCGCGGCGAGCGGCGCCATCGGTGGAGAACGGAGTGGGCGTGGCCTCCTGGTGGCCCCGTACAGCAGTGATCCGGCGGACCGACCCGGATTCAGGCATCGGCCGGCCCAGTAAGTGAGCGAGGACCTCCTGGGGAGAAGGGGAACAGAGGGAGACGGCGAGCGCTGCAGCGCATTCTGGGCCCCCCCCCCTCCCCCCGCGGCAGAGACACACACGTCTTGTGGAAACGCTGGGAGTTCCCACGGAGGCTGAAACGGGCGGTAAAAGGGCCCCTGACATCCGGCCTGCCACACCGCCTCGGTGACGAAGTGTACGCTACCCCACAGCACCCGGGGGCTGGTCACAGCGACAAACGCACATACTGGGACGCCCATCCCGGGGCGCAGTAGCCGTCCGACGAAGCCCCGAGGAGCACAGGGGCGGTCCACGACGCCGGAGCCAGTGGGCAGTCGGGGTGAACGAGAGCAGCGGGTCGACCACGATGGGAAAGCCGAAGACCAAGGCGGAGGAGGCGGCAGCACCAAACGCAGGGGAAGGGGGCCCTGCGGAACAGACAGACCTGCAGCGGCTGCAGGACCGAATACTGGACGCCATAACGGCCACCAGGGATGCACTCCACAACGACATAGCGCAAGTGGCGTCGGGGCTGGGCCTACTCCGGGCTGACCATGATAAACTGAAAGACAGAGTTAAGGAGGCTGAGGTGGTGATCGGGGACATGGCGCCGGCTCACAAGGTGATGGAGAGTAAGCTGACGGAGGCCTTGGACCGCATAAGCACCCTAGAGAGACGGGCGGAGGACGCCGAAAATAGAAACCGACGCAGCAACATTCGGGTCGTAGGTGTGTCGGAGACGGAGGGGACGGGAGACATGATTGCCTACATGGAGGAATGGCTGAAGACGGTGGTGGCGCCAGAAGGACTATCGCCATTCTTCACTCTGGAGCGGGCCCACAGAGTCCCCTCAGGACCACCCAAACCCGGACTTCCACCCAGACCGATCATAGCCAAGTTGCTACACCACAAGGACAGAGATCTGCTCCTGCGTAGGGCCCGTGAGGATGGCCCCTTCCAGATTGCAAACAGTAGAGTCACGCTCTTTCCGGATTTCACCTTTGAAACGCAGAAACAGCGGGCCTCCTTCCTCACGATCAAGAGGGAATTGCGGACTGAGGGCATCCCCTACTCCTTGCTTTTCCCAATCAGACTACGAGTGGTAGTGGACGACAAGGCGATTTTCTTCACGACATCGGCGGACGCTTGGGACTGGTGGGAGACGTACAAGGCCGGGACTGACGGAGCCAGAGTGAGAGAGGAGCGGGAGAAGGAGCGGGAGCGCTCGCCCAAGCGGCTGCGGAAATCGAAAAGACTCTGGAAAAGGGGTCAGGGGCAGCTGGGCCCATCGGCCTCACAAACGGAGGCGGAAAGGAAGGCGGCGCTGTTGGAGGTGGGGAAGCTCGGCAGAGCGGAAGGTTCCGGGTCCAGAGGGGCCTCAGACTCGGACACTCATGTTTCGGCCTCTGGATCGGAATCGGACTTGTCGGGACTACATCGCATGGAGGGGCCGCTGGTGACACCGCAGACGGCGGATGAGGTCCTCAACATATGAACTACTGTCGATGCTGATCGGGTAATGATTGGGATGTACGGGAGAGGGGGTTGCTGCCCTCGCACACAGTGGGGGCCGGGGCACACGGCGGGACTCGGGGCAGATGATCCATGAGGAACTGGGGGGGGGAGGACGGAGATGGGCGGCGCGACCTCCCTTTGGACAAGGCCGCACTCCGTAGGCCCTTAAGGCACCCACAGCTGCGGCTGTGTAGTTGAGACCTGGGTCATCAGGTACGGGAGTTTGGATGGGGACTGGTATTTCGATATTGGGGCCTGTTCTGGGGGAGGGGGGGGGCTCCACAGTTGGGGATTGTTGGTTTGTTTTTTTGACACTGTTGACCCTGGGTACGCCATTGACAGGGCTGTTGGGGAGTTTTGTTTTTTACACAGGGGGCACCATCACCGCCAGCGGGCTGGACCTGGGAGGAGGGTTTCGACCGGATCACTGGGATAATGGCTAATGCAAATGTTTTGACTTGTATGACCTGGAATGTCCGGGGCCTACACACTATGCAACGCAGACACAAAGTGCATGCCTACTTAGTACGGAGGGGAGTACACATCGCGCTGCTGCAGGAGACGCACCTCACACAACGGGAGGGGGAGGCCCTACAAAGGAGATGGCGGGGCCAGGTTTATCACACCAACTATTCGGCTTATGCGTGAGGGGTGCTCATATGGATTAGGGCAGGCACGCCTTTCCAACTCTCACGGCACTGGATTGACCAGGAAGGGAGATATGTGGTGGTGGAGGGGAAGCTCGAAGGTAGAGATATAGTGTTAGCTAGCATCTATGCCCCGAACACGGACCAATTAGCTTTCCTAGCTGCACTGTCGGGGAAGCTTGCCCACCCCCTTGCGGGCCCGGTCCTGCTGGGGGGTGACTTTAACTCCATTGCCGACCCCCTGCTGGACAGATCTCACCCCCCCCTTCGTGACTCCCCGGTACACAGACTCTCTAAGGGAAGGAGGGACTGGCAGGAGAACTGGGGACTCGTAGACGTCTGGAGAGGGCAACACCCGACTGATCGGGATTACTCGTTTTTCTCAGGGCTCCATGACCTGCATGTCCGACTGGACGCCATACTTTGCTCCCGGGAGGTGCTACCGTGCGTCACCAGCTCAGAATACCTGACGAGGACAATCTCAGACCATAACCCGCTCTTGATCCGGCTGGCGTGGGTTATGGGGAAGCCCAGGGTTCCGCTCTGGAGACTGAGGCCTGAGACACTGGAGGACCCCCTCTTCGGGGAGGCCCTTGCGGAAGGCGTGACCTCGTATTTCGCGGAGAACGCAGGGACGGCAACTTCAAGGGCGATGGAGTGGGATGCCTTTAAAGTAGTAGTAAGGGGCATCTGCATTCGAGACTATGTGGGCGTACGGAAGGTACTGCTGGGTGATCTGGCGAAGGGACGCGGACCTGAGAGAGACGGAGAGGAAGAGGCCTGGAAGGCCGGAACTCCAGGACTCTCTATGCTCGGCCAAGGAGGCAGTAGCCGTTGAGGTGGAAAGGCTTCGAGCTTTTGACCACAAGCGGTACGTGCTACGCTCCCATGTAGAAGGCGATAAGGTGGGCACCCTCCTGGCGTGGCTATCGAATCCCTCCAGGAGATGCGCTCCCATACTCCAGCTGCGGGATGCGACGGGAATGGTACAACAGACTCAACTAGGCATAGTCAACGTGTTCCAGCAATACTATGAGGGCCTGTACAAGAGTGACCCGGGCGGCAGGGCGGAACTGGTGGGTCCCTTCCTGGCTGACCTGCCCCTAGGTCAGATAGAGGCGGAGCAGGCGAAGGACTTGGGGACGGACATTGACGCGGGCGAGATACGACTAGCGGTGAGGCGGATGGCGAGGAACAAATCGCCGGGGCTAGACGGACTCCCCATAGAGTTTTACGCCAAAAACCTGGACGTATTGGCCCCCCGTCTCCAGACTGTTTACAAGGAGGCAAAGGCAACGGGACGACTACCGCAATCGATGAGGGAGGCGTTGGTGGTCCCACTGCTGAAGCCCGGCAGGGAGAGCACTGACCCCACGTCATATAGGCCGCTATCTATGCTCACCGCAGATTATAAAATCCTGAGCTCCATTTTGGCGGCGAGACTCCTACCGCACATGGCGGGGTTGGTGCATGACGACCAAAACGGTTTTATACCGAACCGCAACACCACGGCTAATATCAGACGGCTCATCCGCATCATGGACGGGCTCACAGAGAGGACAGGGACGGAACTGGTCCTGTCGGTTGATATTGAAAAGGCCTTTGACAGCCTCGAGTGGGACTACCTCTACGCTGTCATGGAGCGCTTCGGCCTGGGAGCTGGCTATATCCGCTGGACTAAGGTCCTTTACGCGGAAGCGATTGCGAGAGTGAGGGTAGGTCCGGCGGTATCCCTTCGATACCCGGTGGAGCGGGGCACTCGACAGGGCTGCTCCCTATCACCGCTCCTTTTTGCGCTGGCCATTGAGCCGCTGGCGGCCGCGGCCCGAACGGGGCGGCACATCCACGGAGTGCGGACCCGTGACGGGCATCATTTCATTTCACTGTATGCTGACGATTTATTGCTATTCCTCCGCGACGGGGGTGAGGACCTGAGGAAGGCGGAAGCTCTACTTGAGAGATTCGGAGAGATATCGGGCCTGCGGGTCAATTGGCCCAAGACAAGCTTGTTCCCGCTGCTGGAGGGCACTGCCCAGCCGCAGCACCAGTCGGAGGCGACCTGGAACCCTACCTGCATGAAATACCTGGGGGTTCACATCTACCATAAGCCGGAAGACTTACTCGAGGGCAACCTGGGACGGTGCGTGCGCGGACTGAAGGGCTGTATGTCCTTCTGGTCCACATTACCGCTATCAGTAGCGGGCCGGATTTCCCTACTAAAGATGGTAGCCCTGCCGAGATTACTGTACTATTTCCGGACGCTTCCAATCTGGATACCTGGTTCCTTTTTTAAGCTCCTCAAATCTCAGATCACATCGTTCATCTGGGGAGCGGGACGATGCAGAGTAGCGCTAGCCACGCTCTCTCGCCCGAAGGATGAGGGGGGGCTGGCGGTGCCGGACTTCGAGCTCTATTACCTAGCGGCCCAATTACAGATCTTCACGCAGGAGGTAGCGTGGGTATTCCGGGGCCCGGAGGATGAAAATTTGCGGGGAACGCCCAGGCACGTCCTGGCGTACATAACCCTCCAGCAGCGGTTGGACAGTCGGGACTTATCGCTGGAACAGCGCACGTACCGACAATGCTGGAATCGGACCCAGAAGAGAGCGGGTTCCCAACGCCCTTACGCGCCTGAGATACCACTGGCCATGCTGACGGCACTACCACATGGCGGCGATTGGTCGAGCCTGCAGGAGTGGGAGGAAGCGGGAATTCAGGTGGTTGGGGACCTCTTTGAGGGTGGAACACTGCTCCCGTTCCGGGAGTTAACAGACCGCTTCGATATCCCGAGAGGAGGATTCCTGCTGCACGCAGCGGTGACCCGGGCGATGCACGCCCACTGGGGCACGGGGCTTGGGGAGCCCGAGACGGCAGCGGCGTGCCAATACACCATGATGGCGGCGGGCACGGTTAAGGCAGTTACATGCCTGTATAACCGAATGGCTAGGGAGAATATCCCTCCTCTCACATCCCTGAAAGCCAAATGGGAGGCGGACCTGCACAGGGACATTCCGGACACGACCTGGGCACAACTTGTCCGCAGAGCTCGTAACAGCACAAGGAACGCCAGGTTCCAGCTGATACACTACTATGTGTTGCATAGGGCGTATATGACACCAGGTAGAATACGGCGGTATTTTGGCGATGACACAGCAGCCTGTCCCCGGTGCCCGGAAGAGGGAGCTGAGTTAGTACACATGCTATGGGCGTGCCCGATCCTGCAGGACTTTTGGCAAGAAGTAGGGGAAGTACTGAATGAGGTGACGGAACGATCGCTAGAGTATGGACCGGCCGAATGCCTTTTGCACTGGTTCCCCCACACTCCCAAAAATAAGCTCACGAGTAAGTTTATCGACATGGGGCTGATGATAGCGAAGAGAGAGATTACCAGGAATTGGAAAGCGCGGCTAGGGCCTACTCCACGGAGGTGGCGGCAGGAGTTTCTGAAATGGGCCTCGGCTGACAGCACGCATAGATACCAATTAGCGCGCAGGACCCCTAACCAGACAGCGGCTGACACCGCGACAGCATGGGAAGTAATGGTGCAGGCGCTCAGGGATAGCGAGGCTGACACACAGGAGGAAACTCCCGGAGGGGAGGGCACAGAGGGAGCGAGTTGAGGCCCCAGGAACAGCAGGAATACGGGGAGCATGAGGCTAGCATCCCAGGATTAGTACTAACGTAGCCTTAGGCGGGTGATGGTGTGCGGGTAGGGGTGAGAGGGGGGGGGTGTTTAGGGGCTAGCGCGGGGAAGGGGGAGTTGGGGTTCAGCGCGTAGTTTGTTAGGACAATAAAAGTAGACATACACTTAATCCGGACAATAACCACTCCTCTCTACGGAACGTCAGGCATGGAAGTGCAGATGCTATACCGCCGCCCAACCCCCGGGTTGTGGGCCGGAAGGCTGTGTAATGATTGATGAAACGTACTGTATATCTGCTGACATTTAGGTTGCTACTGCTATCCGTATATTAGCCTGTACAGGTATGTCTACAATAAAAATTATTTAAAAAAAAAAAATGAGGGGGGCTTAAGGGGAAGCGGGAAGGTATAGCTGTGCGCAGGGGCGGCGCTAGGCTCATGGCAGCCCTGGGCAGGGGGCGTAGGTAGGGGCCCCGGAAGAGAGGGTCTGGGCAGGGCGGGGGAGGGTCAGGGTGTTTGGAAGTGGAACAGAGCCGGAGGCCGCCAAATCTCTGCCAGGGGCCGCCACGCAAATACGTATCCATCCTCAGAGGATTACTATATTAAGGATGTATATTGGAGTGGCGGCCGCTGGGGTTTGGCGGCCCTGTGCAGGCGCACAACCTGCACATGCCTAAGGCCGCCCCTGCTGTGCGGATAGTTAGGCTTACTTAAAAGACAGTATGTGTTAAAATACCCAACAGTTTTAAGAACTTCAAAACAGAGAGGAGAGAGTAAGTGTGTCTATGTTTATGTGTGTGTGTGTGCATGTATAAATCCCAGGTGAAATCCGACAGCAAACTCATCATACCCGACTAAAAGCACCTGTACCCAACTATTTACTAGAGAATATATTTATTGGGCGGTGTAACACCCCAAACGCTCCCCCTGAATCTCCGCCCCCGCTCCCATCCAATCACTTCATAAGGGGTTTTGAAAGCGTGGTGTCTTCACCCTCCGTCGAGGTGGCTTTGGGGAGGGGGGTTTGGGGGGCTTGGAACAATACCATGGCAACAGTTATGTTGGCTCACAAAGTTACGGATGGGGCAGTGCTGCTGTTAAAAGCAACCTGTGTGCCCATTTTTGTTATGAGTGTGCAGTCCACAATGTGCCTGTGTACTTGCAGAGACACGTAGCTACTAATACTGTATAACGCACCGTTGCACCGGAGCCCAGAAGTTTGAGGGGGTCCTCTGCCCCTTCCCTATGGCTGTTCTATTATTTACCAGAAGCAAGGGCGGGGGGCATTTGCTTTCTTGTAATAGGGCCCTGGCATACTTGCTACGCCTCTCTGCGTACATGCAGTCTGTTTATGTGTGCAAGCAGTACACAAAGCTAAAACCTATTGCCTTTGCCAATACTTGTTGAATTTGTCGAGGGTGTATTTGCTTCAAGTATTTTCAAACAGTCTTGTGCCCTGCAACCTACCTTTACAACTCTCTGTGCCCGTGTTTTTAGCATGATGCCTGATGCAAGGAGTAATGCTGCCACCTACTGGTGCTTTACAGAATGCCACCTTTCCTTTTTTTTAATAGCTTGGTCGAAGGTAAATCTTTTTGGAGGTTTATATCATGGAACGATGTTTGCAGGGTTCTAATACCAGATCAAGAGGTGGGCGAGCCGATAAATTAACAGGGGGTCGGTGCGAGGCTCCCCTGAACCAATAGGGCCTCGAGCTGACCCAGATCCACGCCTCTGGCTCGAGCTTGAAGAGATTCATAATTTCTAACCAGAAGAGATAGTTGCGAAGCTTGCACTGTTTCTGTGTTGTATGTTAATGAAGCTTGATAAAAATGTTCTCAGTATACAACAAGCATTTACAATGCAATGGTCTCGCCTTTTTTAAAAGTTAGAGCCATTGGGATTGTAAATGACAAACTTTATTTATGTGTTGGTTTTGAAAACAGATAAATAAATAAATGGCATTGTCATTTACAATCCCAATAGCTTAATCTCTCGCAAATGCGACACCTATTGCATTTGCACCCACACCCACACACAGAGAGCCACACACAGAGCCCCCCCCACACACACAGAACCACAGACACACAGAGCCACAAAGAGAACACACACACACACAGAGCCACACACACACAGAGCCACACACAGCCCCACACACACACAGAGCCATAGACACAGAGCCAGACACAGAGCCACACACACACAGAGCCACACACACACAGAGAGAGCCACACACACAGACAGCCACACACACACACACAGAGCCACACCCTGCTCTTTCTTCACCTGGTCTCAGCTTCTTGAAGGCCCCGACAGGAGTGAAGAGGGTGTGAGCTAAGGAACTTGCTTGCTTTCTAGAACATCCGCTCCCTCCCATAGTTCCTCTGCATGAAGAGGAGACTGGTACAAGATTATGGGTGGGTCAAGAGGTCTGCCCAAATGATGCGATGTCACTTCCGCTTTGCCTGACATTTGTCCTTCTCTTAAAGGTCCCAGAGACGGATAAAGACCCCACCCTCAGCAGTGATATTTTGCCCTTGACTGAGAGCCTGTGAAAGCAGGGGCGGCTGGTGGAATCTGAAACTGGTGGGGCGTAAGCAGAAGGAAGAAATACGTTACTTACCTGTAACTGCAGTTATCCAGTATTAGTGTCTTTCATAGATTCACATGCCTGAATCATTCCCCGTCGTCGAGACGGGAGCCTCCGGTATATAAAAAAGTAATGTCCTAAGACATACATAAAGTGAATAGGTCTAAGGGTCTCACCTTAGTAACCTATCTAGGTCCTTATGCAGGAAGGACCAAATAGAGTAGGCTCCAGGGTCCCACCTTGGTAGCCTATCTGTGTCCTTTTGTAAAAAAGGACCAAAGTAAAAGGAACAACCAATCAGCTACTACCTCCCTCTAGAACCTTCCTGTGAGGAGCCTCAGTCTCTCAGATTTTCGTACGCACCAAGTTGGTTAGGTGTAAACCTGTTATAGAGAGGTGAGTCCTTCCAGGGGAGGCGGGAGGATGCATGTGAATCTATGAAAGACACTAATACTGGATAACTGCAGTTACAGGTAAGTAACGCATTTCTTATCCAGTATTTGGGTGTCTTTCATAGATTCACATGCCTGAATCAGAGTAGCAAGCAATACAATATGCACATCCTGTGTTGATACAGAAAATATACGCCTGCAAATAAGGAACATTTGTGACTGTAAAAAACAACAGCATACAATGTCATGCAGAATCTAGTAATAAGGAAATGTGCATACCAGTCCAGGATGGTGGGAAGTAGGAGGGCTCACCTCACTGGAATAGATGGCGAAGCACCGCTCTGCCCACTGCTGCGTCTTTCGTCAGCTCAGCATCCAAGCAGTAGTGCCTGGTGAAGGTATGCGGGGACTTCCAGGTCGCCGCTCTACAGATGTCCAGGAGTGGCACTCCAGCAAACAGTGCCGCAGACGTAGACATGGCTCTGGTGGAGTGGGCTTTGGCCCGTGAGCCCAGAGGTCGTCCTGCCTTCTCGTGGCAGAGAGTTATAGCTGAAGAGATCCATCTTGATATACTTTGTTTTGTTAGGGGCATGCCCTTCCTAGGTCTGCTGAATGCGACAAAGAGTTGGGATGACTTCTTGAATTGTCTTGTTCTATCAAGATAGAATTTGAGGCATCTCTGAATGTCTAAAGAGTGCAATGATCTCTCAGCCGAAGTAGATGGGTTCGGAAAGAACGATTTAAGAACCACGGGATCATTTAAATGGAAGTCCGATGGTACTTTGGGTATGAATCGTGGGTTAGTGCGCAGGATGACTCTGTCCTCTTTGAATTGTAAGAAAGGGTCCTGGATGGAGAGGGCTTGCAATTCGCCTACCCTTCTGGCCGAGGTTGGCGCCAGTAGGAGGGCTGTCTTCCACGACAGGAATTTGATATCCGATTTGTGGATAGGCTCAAAGGGGTGCTTCATCAACTGGTGAAGAACTACGTTGAGTTGCCATGTTGGAGGGACAGGTTTTGGTCTAGGGAAGGACCTAAAAAGGCCCTTTAGGAATTGTTTGATGAGCCTGTCCGCCCACAGGGAAGGGCCCTTAGAAGTTCGAGTGAACCTAGAAATTGCTGCCAGGTGGACCTTGATGGACGCATGGGCAAGTCCTGAGTGCGCCAGGTGTAGGAGGTATGGCAGGAGTTGTTGGGGGGTGACCTGGAAAGGATGTAGACCTTCCTTCTCACACCAGACGCAGAAGCGTTTCCATTTGAGAGTATAAGTCTTTTTTGTGCTGTCAGCTCTAGCGTTGGCCAGGACATCTCTGCACTCTTGCGGTATGTTCAGATGACTGAACTCGCGGTATTCAGGAGCCAGGCTGACAATTTCAGAGGGCCCAAGTTCGGGTGGAGAACCTGCCCGTGAGACATCGTGAGCAGGGTCGGGTGACTGTGTAGGCGAAGAGGTGGATGGACCGGTAGACGATGGAGCTCCGTGTACCAGTGCTGCCTCGGCCAGGATGGGGCGATGAGGATCAGGGTGCAGGGCTCCGATTTCATTTTCCTGATCACCCTGGGTATCAGTGGTAATGGCGGAAAGGCGTAAGCAAACACGTTCTGCCAAGCTATGGAAAATGCATTCCCTAGTGTTCCTGGTTGGGGAAGCCTGCTTGCAAAGCTTGGGCATTTGGCGTTCTCCCTGGTGGCGAAGAGGTCTATCTGTGGCGTTCCCCACTTCGCGAAGATGTAGTCCATTGCACCCGCGTCTAACTCCCATTCGTGGGATAGAGACTGTTCTCTGCTCAGGGCGTCCGCCAGGACGTTGTCTTTGCCCGGAACGTATTCGGCTTTGAGTGTGATGCCATGTTGGAGAAGCCAGTTCCAAACTCTCTGAGATTCTCGAGAGAGAGAGAGAGAGAGAGCGCGTCCCTCCCTGTTTGTTCAGGTAGTGCATCGTCGTGGTGTTGTCCGTCCTGACTAGCACTGGGGAGTTTCGGATGCGCGGGAGGAACGATTGGAGCGCCAGGAAGACTGCCCGTAGCTCCAGAATGTTGATGTGGAGTTTGGATTCCTGTGGCGTCCATTTTCCATTGGTCTGTAGTTCTTGCAGGACTGCACCCCAGCCCTCCAAGGATGCGTCCGTGGTGATGATATGTGGTTGCGCCGGAAGCAGGAACGGCAGTCCTTGCGACAGGTGTTTGGCTGATCTCCACCATTGTAGATTGTTGATCATAGGTTGGGTGACTCGTATGCGGTCCTCGAAGGATCCCGCAGCTTGTGTCCACTGTTTTGACAGTTCTTCCTGCAGGGGGCGCATTTTTAGGCGGCAGTGCGGGATGAGCAGGATGCATGACGACATCATGCCGAGGAGCGACTTGAAGATACGGATGGTCAGAGTCTTTTTGGATGCCACTGACCTGGCCAAGGAGATGAGTTTCGACTTTCTCTCCTGTGATGGAAAGGCTTTTGTGCATTCCGTGTCCAGGGTCGCTCCAAGAAAAGTGATGACTTGGGTTGGTGTTAGAGATGACTTTTCCTTGTTGAGGGTCTAGCCTAGGCGGCGGAAAAGATGCAGACAGGCGCTGGAAGATGCGGCTGCGGCTTCTCTCGACGGAGCCTTTACCAGCCAGTCGTCCAGGTAAGGGAAGACCTGGTGTCCCTGCTGGCGAAGGAAGGCTGCGACAGGAGAAAGGCATTTCGTAAAGATCCGTGGAGCAGATTTGAGGCCGAAGGGGAGGACACGGAATTGGTAGTGTACCCCTGTGACTGCAAACCTTAGAAACTTCCTGTGTCCCTTGAGGATAGGGATGTGGTAATAGGCGTCCTGTAGGTCTAGAGATGTCATATAGTCGCCTTTTTCCAGAAGTCCCAGGATCTCTTGTAGCGTGACCATCCGGAACGACTGTTTCTTTAAAAACACGTTGAGAGCTCTCAAGTCGAGGATCGGTCGCCATTTCTTCCCCTTTTTGTGGATTAGGAAGAAGTGGGAATAGAATCCCTCCCCCTTCTGGGCGTGTGGGACTTTTTCTATTGCGCCCTTCTGAAGCATGGAAGCTAGTTCTTGGAGAAGCAGCCGTAGATGTCTGTGAGGGCGCTTGACGGGTGGTGTCTGTGGGGGATTTGAGAGGAATTCCAGAGAGTGGCCGAATTGAAGAAGTTGTAGAACCCACCGGTCCGTTGTTATTTGCTGCCAATTTTGAAGGTAAAAAGAAAGTTTTCCTCCAAGTCGCAAAGAATTTGATGGTGGAGGGGCTGGCCAATTGGTAGAGTCATTGGCGATTGCCTGCGCGTCTCTTCTGTCCTTTTCCTCGGTAGGACGATTTGTTGAAGGAGGACTGGCGTCCCGACTGGTTTTGGCGCTGTTGAAACTGCGTCTTGCCTTGTGAGTATGAGTAAGAGGACTTATTTTGATAAGAGCCTCTATAGGAGGATTGTCCTCTTCCCCTGTTGGTACGAAAGGACTGAGTGAGAGATTGCAGAGTGCCTAGGGCTCTGGCTGTGTCGGTGTCCTTCTTGATTGCGGTGAGGGCTTTGTCAATCTTCTCGCCGAAAAGATGATCGCCATCATAAGGCATATCAAGAATTTTGGTTTGGACCTCCTGCCTGAAAGAGGTGGCCTTAAGCCAGCCTTGGCGTCTTAGGACAGCGGCGCCTGCCAGCTGTCTGAAGCCAGTCATGGCCACGTCAATGGCGCAGTCGATTAGTTCTGAAGCCGAAGTTTGGCCCTCGAGGAGGAGCGAGTGTGCCTCCGCTTTTAGATCGTCTGGTAGGTCAGCAAGGTAGGGCGCGATGTCCGCCCAGAGTTGACGGTTGTAACGTCCGAGAAGGGCAATGGAATTGGCGATCTTCACCGTCGTCGCAGAAGTAGTGGAAAAACGTTTCCCAACTGCATCCAACTTCCTGCCTTCTTTATCTGGTGGTGTCGATAAAGGTGATGCAGGGTTGCGCGAGTTCTTCTGCGCCGCCTGGGTGACCACAGAGTCCGCCTTGGGGTGACCCGTAAGGCATGCTGGAGCCGACGACGTAGCTCTATATTTTTTGTCCAGTCTGGGTACGATTACCTGCAGGGAAGCTGGAGACTGCATGAGTTGTTTGCCCTGTTTTAGTAGATAATCAATGATCGGGATCGATCTTGTAGTTTTCTTTGTTGGTTCCTTAAAATCATAGAGGAAACAGTCAGTTTCCTGAGTTTCCATGGACATATGGAACCTTTTGGCTGCCCTTTCCATGAGGTTATGGAAACCTCCAATATCTGCTGGCGGAGACTCAGAGGATTGTGGCTCCGGAGAGGCTGGAGAGTGAGTGACGTAGTCTTGGTCTGCATCCACGTCCGTATCGTCGTCTCGGACTTCCCCTTCTTCATGTTCCCCTCCCTCATCCTCGGACGAGATGGGGTCTTGTGCTGGGTCCTGTGTCCTAGGAAGAACCAGTGGAGGGGGCTTATGTCTTGGCACCTGCGCAGGAACGGACACAGCAGGCTGCGAGATTGGCGGAACAACAGGAGTGGCTTTTTGAGGAAACCGCTCTTTGTAGTCCTGAATGAGGAAGCGCAAGTCTGAAACTAAGGAGGCTGGCAAGCACACCATTGGAGTCACCTGAGTGTGAACTTGGGTAGATACAACTGGAGGAACAGGTTCTTCAACCTCCTGCTCTTCGTCCGTACTTTGGCACTTGACAATCAGGTCTGAGGGGCTAGTGGCCTGGGTAAACGTTTCCTCCTCCGTTTCTTGGTCCTGTAAGAAGCAGGATGGCGTCAGCTGCTGGACCTTACTAGGCGATGTCATCTCCGGTGTAATCGGTATTTTGGAGATTCTGATGGTAACATGGGATGTTTGGGCGTCCATCGCATGTGACAGGAGCTCAGACTCCTTCCAGGCACCAGTCGCCGTCGATACCTGTGACGACGGCTTCGTTAAGGAGCTCTCCGTCATTGGTTGAAGTTTGGTCTTCGTCGACGGTGGGTCCGTCGACGACACTCTCGTCGACGGTGTCTTTGGTAACTTTTCCGTTGTCGACTGCTTCGTCGTCGGCGCCGTCGTCGACGGAGTGCCCTTCGTCGACGGAGTGCCCTTCGTCGACGGTGTCGTCGTCGACGTCCTCGTCGACGGTGTCGTCGTCGACGTCCTCGTCGACGGACGTGTCGTCGACGGCGTGCTCCTAGTCAACGACGGAGCGGAGGATGAAAGCGGTCTTCCTGTCGACGATGAGTGAGTTAGTGTCATCGACGAGGAGGACGCCGACGATGCCATCGTCGTCGATACTGTCGTCGTCGATGTAGAGACGGTTTTTAGCGATGAGGTGGTCGCCGATTGCGCCGTCGTCATAGTAAGCAGTGGTTGCTTCCTGGGGACAGGAAGGTCCTTGCTAGACACGGTAGGCTTGCCCTCTGAAGACCTTTTGGACTTCTTAGGAGGGGTGTCTGAGGGGCCAGGCGAGGAAGCCCTAGGCCTCTTCAGGGAAAACTGTGAGGCGCCAGACATGCTCTCACCTTCAGAAATCAGGTCGCCTTCCGGTTTGTCCTTAAGCCTGTTTAGCCAAATTAGAAGTCTTCCTTCCCGGTCTTTCTGGGTCATGTGGGAGAATTTACGGCAAATCCTGCAGTCTATGGACTGGTGGTGAGGATAGAGACAGTATAGGCATGTCTCATGTTCGTCGTCCACGTGAAGCCTCAGTTTGCCACAGGAGGCACAGGGTCGGAAAAGTGCTCTCTTCTTGCTATCAGCCATAGCAAGAAAGTCGAAAAAACTGAAAAGTTAGATGAAAATCCGATATTCCTGAGGAGAACTCAGGTGGAGACTCCCTAGCACAACGTGCGGTAGAAAATCTGAGAGACTGAGGCTCCTCACAGGAAGGTTCTAGAGGGAGGTAGTAGCTGATTGGTTGTTCCTTTTACTTTGGTCCTTTTTTACAAAAGGACACAGATAGGCTACCAAGGTGGGACCCTGGAGCCTACTCTATTTGGTCCTTCCTGCATAAGGACCTAGATAGGTTACTAAGGTGAGACCCTTAGACCTATTCTCTTTATGTATGTCTTAGGACATTACTTTTTTATATACCGGAGGCTCCCGTCTCGACGACGGGGAATGATTCCGGCATGTGAATCTATGAAAGACACCCAAATACTGGATAATCACACACACACACACATAACTGACATACCCTGAAACATGTACTCCCCCAGTGACATTGCACACATGCCCAAATCCGCACACTTTGGACCACACATATTTCCACTGCCATGCATACACCCAATGCCTTACACAAGCTCACATCCAATCACATCAAGTACCACATAGAGGGCATTTGACTCAAACACAAATGACAAGTACATACAGGCGCGCATACACACACACTCACAGCTCATATGTGATCGGTGCCTTCATCAAGGCATTGCCTTGTGCCACGCAAATACGTTACGACACCCGAGGAGTATAGTGCAACACAAGGACGAAAGCAAAGCGTAGGCCACTTTTGTTCTTCGGGTTTCTTTTCTTTATCATGTCGCCTTTTCTCCAGTAAATATGGTGACTCAGAGTTATGACGCAGAAATGGCAGTACACATTTTTGCATTAAGAAACTATAACAATGTATCGTTTTTCGACTAAAGCTTTTTTTATTTTCTTCTTTAAAATGACTGGTGTCTGTGATTTTATTGTACTAATGCAAATAAACAACAACCTTGAAAAACTACCAAAGCAGCTGCATGTTTTCATTTTTAAAACTGGCCCGAAGTGCTCGGGATTTCGTCGACGCCCGCCGCCTCGAGGCAATTTAATTCATGGTGCTGCGCTATATAAAGGGCTAGATTCAATACAGTGCCTCACGAGATGTCACTGTTTAAGAGCTGTAATTAAAGGTGACGCAAGAAGGGACATAAAAAGCAAATGAAACACCCTTCATGTCACTGCCCAAGGCAAGTTGTCTATTATTGTTGCCATGCCTCCGTATTCCGTACCTACCCCTCCCCCTCCCACCCCCCCCAGGTCATAGATGATAGAGGAAAGCAAAGGAACACGTTTTTTCGGAAACTGCACCACAATTGCTCAGTCGCGGCAGGGGGGGGGGGGTCGCACGGGGGTGTAGCACAGGGGGGAGGGTGTAGCACAGGGGGGAGGGGGTCGCACGGGGGGAGGGGGGTTATTAAAATAACATTTTAAAATCCTACCGGAGGTCTGCGCTGCCCCGAGTCCGTTGGCGCCTACAGGCCCTCTCAGCCAATCCTGGTGCTGCCAGCAGCGCCAGGATTGTCTTAGGGCATGGCTATTCTTTGCCCGCAGCACGCGCAAATAGGTCAAAACACAAGTGCGCATGAGTGGGCACAGTGCGAAAATTCGCCCTCCGTCCCCACTCATGCGCACTTGTGTTGTCCTGCTGCCTGTTGCCCCCCACTGGCAACAGGCAACAGCACACTTTGAACTTAAGTAAACTGAGAAGCCGAGGGAGCTGAGAGCTGCGGGCGGGGCTACGCCCCCACGGCCCAATGGACGCACCGCAGCTGCGTGAAAGCCTGAGGAATCCAGAGGGGGCTTGAAGAACTCGGGTCTGGATGAACGGCCTAGAGGTCACCGTCTTGGGCCTGGCAATTGCGGGCCTCCGTCCCTAGACACGGGCAGGGGTTCCTGTGCCCCGAGAGAGGATGTGAGCCTGCAGTATGGAGCGGGGTAGGGGAGTATTTGCAGGCGGGGGGTCACAGGACTACTATTGTGCAACCAGAAGCCTTATTCAGTGAGAGGAAGCTCCTCCCGCAGGGGGTTATTGTGCTCAGGTCGGAGGCCGAATACCTGCTCCATAATGAGACAGTTTAAGAGATCCCAGGGAAGGGGTTGCACTCTCTGAATCAGTGGCCACATACAGAATGTGGAGAGAGGCCCAGATACTCCCATATCGCCCAGATGTCCGTCACAGGCCTTAGAAGGCATGTGCCCCAGCCCCATGAAATGGAGGAACCCCTGCAGTGCAGTGCAGTGGCAGCATGACGCCCCTGCTAGGAGTATCCATGGATAATTTTTGTTAAAGCTGTAATGCGAATGCTTGGGTGTATGTAATTAGTAAAGTTACAATTTAGCCAGTGGAGAAGTGTGGCTCAGGGGTTAGAGGCGGCAGACCTGGAGCTTGAGTTCGGCCCTGGACCAGGGTTCAATTCCCCACCTCGGCGGGTCTTGGCTCAATAATTCCACGGACTCGATAATTCTCGCTTCGGTGCCTTCTCGACTCACTGGTTCACACTCTGCGACTCTGGGCAATAGCTTGCTTAATCTCCACATCGGCCCCTCGCGGTGGGATGCCTGGCTTTCACCTTGTGGATACCCTGCCAGGGTTATCTCAGGACGGGTTCCCTAAGCAAGCGCGGAGATGCCCCAGGGTAAGCCATGCGCTATATAAGCTTCATACATTATAACTTTAGCTTTGAGTAAATTATCTACTGTACTGAGTGCAGGATTTGTTTGATTGTTGATATAAATGAAAATCTGTTAGGAATCAGTTTTGACAATTAGTTTGCAGGTTACATTTAAAAATAAATAAATACATTGTCTGATGGCCTGGGCCGCGAAAAGGCAGCAGGCCCCAGGCCTCGACCTCAAAGGAACTCGAGTATAGCCTTGCTCTCCTAAACGCCGACGGGCGGGCGTTTGTGAGGGGCACAAGACCTCGCGGATGGGGGTGGAGGCGGCGTGTGTACTCCTCACGCAAACTGGGGTGTCTGTAAACGTCACTGGCTGAAACCCACTGCATAGGCGTCGGCCTGTAGGGAGGGCGCGGAGCTCGCGGTGTGAGAGGCCTGCGAGCTGCACGTTACAGGTGCCGTTATACGGCTACACGACATTCCTCCCGCACCTGCAGTGTGGGCCGGGCTTCTCTGCCTCCTCGACAGCTGACCTCAGCAGAGGCGCGCGGATCCAGCACAGGACTCAACAGGCAGAGGAATGCACTTTGGCACAGAGGGTGACACGGTTCCTCTAAATTGCGGTTTTCTTCTCCCCCGTCCCCAGAGACCAGGCAATAGTGGGTTGCAAATGTTATTAAGGAGTTATTCAAGTAAGCCGAACAGGGCGAAAATCTCACGGTCTGCCTTCAAGTGAAAGCACGCATTGTTACTGTTCTTCCCACCTCCTCCCCCGTTCTTTTCAGACTGGGGGGCGTGTATTTCTTTCTCCCTTCTTCTCCATTGGCTGGAATGTAAACAACAGGCGTGTTTTTGACTTGTTGTTTACCATTCCGGCCAATGGAGAAGAGGGTAGAACAAACCTAAAAAACACGCCCCCAACCCGAAAAGGACGGGGCTTAGATGGAGAGAATGACGACACGGAGACCTCTTCTCCAATGGCTGGCCACCGTTTAGGAGGCCAGCCAATGGAGAAGAGGGGCGGGGTTAACCCACGCTACTCAGAGTCATTAAATCTCACGAGCAAGACTGCGCATGTGTGCAGCCTACGCCACGTGAGACCTAAAAAGCCTATTTAAATAACACTATTGGCGTAGTGGTGCAAGAGTAGTGAGTGGTTTAGGTGTGGGGGAGATGAAGAGGCTCAAATGAGAAGTGTACTTTTGAGGGGTGTGCAGCACAGGGTCTCCAGAGGAGGGAAGAGTTGGAGAGGGGTAGTGCAACATCCTCAGGGGGTTTGGTGGAAGGGCACCACAAGGTCCATTCAAGGAGTGAGGCAATACAAGATCCTTTGAAACAAGGGGGCCGGATATACAAAGAAATCAGTTTGCGATTTCCTAATTGCAAATTTTTGCGATTCACATTTTGGAAATCGTAAACACCCATGTACAAATGTGTCTTAGTCATATTTTATGATTCCCAATGGGTCGCAAATAGACCTACCTCATTAATATTTATGAGTAGGCTATTTGGTTTTAGGTTTAAACCTATAAAAACTGATAAAACCCCACCGAAAGGAAAATAGCCATCACCGGTGTAAACATATAAACACTGAAAAAACACCTTTGCAACCACAAAATAGGTGCCATTCAAAGAAAGGAAAATATGAGTGAAAGAGACATTTCTATTTCTTCCCGAAAGGGCCAACACAATGTAACTTTGTTATACAAGGTAGCATCAGGAAAGACTTGGCTAACATTATTCTGCTTGAGTTTTTCTGTTTAGGGATGTCACTAAAGCATTGTCTCGTCTTCCTTCTGCTTTTTTTTTAGTTTTGTGGTCTTGGGTCTAAGATGCAGTGTTTAGAAACATGTTTTAGGTCTTATTTAGTTATTTAATAAACTGTAGAGAAACAGGAAATATCAAAATCATATTTGATATTTTGACTACATTTTTTTTTCACTGATAGGTAAAATGACTGGTTTCATAAGAATATTTTCTAATATGTACCATCACATTTACCCACAGACGGAGAATGGGTGAAATCCTTTGATACATCAGCCCCCTTTTGTAGTGAGTCAGTATTGATCACAAGTGAATTGCCAAACACCACAAGCTTTGAACATTCAATGCAATATGTAGTGGCAGGTATATATGAAAAGAATGTTCTCACCAAGCATCTGAGATAGTGGTGAAAACATGACATCAGACGTTTGGTAAAAACTGAACACATTGTCACTTGGGATGCTTCTGAAAAAGTTCCTACAGATGTATGATGGTCTGTCAAAATTGATACCTGAGCTGAAGTTCTTCCCTGTAAGAGACCCTTGTCACTTGCTAGATGGTATGCAGAAAGCATCTTTACAATCTTCAGAGTTAATGAAGAATGCTATTGACTTTGTAGTCCATTCTGGTGCAGTAAAAATGCATTTGGACCTCAAATACCCCATGCACACGATATCTATACACATGCACTATCAGTGCAGAAAGCAAGCAATAATTAAAATTAAATTTAAATTCCATAAACACCGGAAAAACACTTTCTGTTGTTTTTATTGGCGTGAAAATGTATAACCACTGATAACCACTGTTTTTTTAAGGTATTGAAAAAACTGAAAAAACCCCACCAGTATTTACCAAAAATAGAAACTGAAAACAGGAAAGCCTATTTATGAGGTAGGTCTGGCTTTATGGCCCAATAAGAATGGCCTGCACACTTAGCGATATTGGCTTACTGGGGTCAGCAGACTATCATATCTGTGATTGCTTTTTTAAAATAAGCAATTTCTTTTGGTAATACAACCTATTTTCCTTAAAGGAAAACGGGATGCATTTCAAAAATAAAAAAAAGCTCATTTTTCATGTTTTAAGAGTTGGGTTGGTACATGCAAAAAAGTATTTAACCGGTCGCAAACGGCCCAATGGGCTGCTTGCAACTAGTAAATTCCTTCGTACATCTGGCCCAAAGTCTCTGCGGGGATGTGCAGGCTCCTTCCACCACTTTCCATATGCCCCAGCACAGTATCAGGTAGCAGACTGTGTTTGCAATGTTTGCATTACGAGGGATATGTTGCTAGTGGAGCTGCTGCTCGTGGACAGAAAATGCTTATTCAATATACAGCACTATTTGGGAACTCTGTTTCCCAAACTCGTCTGCTAAACTCAATTAATTCTATTCAAGAACCTGTAAGTGTCACAATTTGATGTTACGTGTGAGTATCATAAAAGCTGAGAGACCAGATGTGGATCCTCCTCAGCCCCAGGCTCTTCAACATCCACATGGCCCCCCTCGCAACCATCGTCAGGAAACACAGACTCAGCGTAGTAGCCTACGCCGACGACACCCAGCTCATCCTCTCCCTCACCAATGAACCCAACACCACAAGGCACAAATTCCAGGAAGGAATGAAGGACGTCACAACCTGGATAAGAAGCAGCTGCCTGAAGCTCAACTCAGAGAAAACGGAAATCCTCATCCTTGGATCCACCCCCGCCGCGTGGGACGACACCTGGCGACCCCCGCCCTTGGCAACCCTCCCACACCCACGGACCACGCTCGCAACCTCAGCATCATACTCAACTCCTCCCTCACCATGACCCGACAGATCAACGCGTATCCTCCATGTGCTTCAACACGCTCTGCATACTCCACAATACCCTCAAATGGATCCCCCTGAATCGAGGAAGACCATCACCCACACACTCATCACCAGCAGTCTGGACTACAGGAACGCCCTATGCCGGAATCAACAAATCTCCACTCCACAAACCCCAGACCGTCCAGAACGCAGCAGCCAGACTCGTACTCTGCATCCCATGACAAGACCACATCACCCAGCACCTAAGAGATCTCCACTGACTACCCATCGAAAAAAGAGTGACCTTCAAGCTGCTCACACACACCTTCAAAGCCCTCCACAACACCAGACCCCAATCCCTCACCAAAAGAGTCTCCTTCTAGGCACCAAAGAGAAACCTCCCATCTGCTGACCTTAACTTGGCTGAAATCCCCTGCATCCACAGAACCAGAACAGGAGGTGGATCCTTGTTCTACATCACGCCAAGACCTGGAACGAACTCCCTCTCAGAATCAGACAAAGCCTCACACTGCAGGCATTCAGGAAGAGCCTCAAGACCTGCTTTTTGGATGACCATATTCAGGAAGATCCCCAAGGCCTGGCTTTCGGAAGACCGGAGCAGCCCAAACAACCCCCTCCCCCCAGCGCCTTGAGACCCTCATGCGAGTAGTGTGCTCTACAAATCCCTGATTGAATGATTGATTGAATGTTCAACAGGGGTTCTCCTGTGAAGATTTGCTGACATTGTGGCATCCTCTGAGCCCGGGGGAACGACTCCCCGAGAGTTTATGAGAGGAATCTATTTATTAGGATCTTTTTCACCTCTTTTTTGAAAAAGGGGGTCGATGGGTTTGAATGCACCATGGGTGGTAAGGAGGTCCAGTTCCTTGGTGCCAATCCAGAGATGGGGCTTGTGTAGGTTTCTTGTTTTCTGAATCTAGAGGGTTTAATCCTGAGAGTTTGCACTTCTTAGTGAGCGGCTCACACCTGAGATTCGAATCTTTTCTGCCAGGTACCTTGGTTAATTAAAATATAATGCTTTGTGTGGGAGGCAAGCAATTTTCAGTTGATTTTTGGCCTCGAGGGGGAGCCAGTCGAGATACCTAAGTGATGGGGTTATATGGTCAAAGCGTCTAGTGCATGTTACCAATGTCACTGCCGCGTTAAGGGTCCTTTTGAGCGGAGCTCTTCTCGGCTTGGGAAGACCTGACGAAACAACTAGTGGCACAGAAAGCTCACTTTCTCATCTGTATCAAATGTGCAAGTGCATTGTATCCAGCCAACTCAAGGTTAGTCATCTAGAGGACATAGCCCCTTTTATACACTGCCCAAGAAACCATTACCCTCCCTTGGGTGGACAGCTCACCCAAGAGAGCCGACATTTTTTCAACATCTCCCATTGGTCTGTTATGAAGTCAGCAGGATTTTTTACATTTTCGCATTTTAGAGTACAGATTGATGGTAGATTGAAATAGCCGAAATTACTAGGCATAGAAACACCTTCAAGAATTCTGAGTGTTTCAGCTAATGCATTAAAACTTAGATTTACATACTCCTATCAGAACATTCCTCTTCCTCTCTGGGTCCCAATTTAGGTTTAGATGGGGAAGGAGAAAACCTCTCAAAATCACCAGTTACCTTACATTGGGTTCAGCTGAACTATTTTCACATTTGGGGGTAAAATAGAAGAAGTGTCACCTTGTAAGTACAGACTATTGATAAAAAAGCTCATCTTTTATTATTCGTAGATCAACCAAGAAGTAAAATGTGTGTTTTGGTGCTCACCTAGGATGACAAAAATTAAAGTTTGCTAGTAATATTAGTGTTTAGTTCCCAACTCACTATGTCAACAGAGTGTGAAGGTAGGAGTGGCCATTATATAGAAATTGGATGAATGGTCATGATATATAACTTGGAAAATGCCTATGATGTGGAACTTGGAGAAGTGGCCATGATGTGGAACTTGGAGAAGTGGCCATGATGTAGAACTTGGAAGAGTGGTGATGGTGTGACATTTGGAGGAGAGACCATGTACATAACAAGTACACAACAAGTGGTTCCAAAATGGACCTGCATCCAGAAAGAATGGGTCTACCCGGGGGTGCCTCTAAGTACTTATGAATTTTCAGCAAGGTGTATAACACCGGGTTGCGGGGGGGTCTTGTTGAGAAACAGGAATTCATTAAGGCTGACGAATCCGGTCTCTTCTGCCTCCTTAGTGACTGTCAGAATAAGCTTCTTTATTTTAAAGAGGGGGTTAAGGGCAAGAGGTTCGTAGTGTCGTGTATTGCCAAGCTGGTGAAAAATGTTGTTGTCATAGGTAATCTTGTCTTTGATCACAATACTGCCGCCTTTGTCACAAGGTTTTATGACGAAATCCTCGAAAGACTTGAGGCCAAAAAGACTCTTTTTTTCCTTCTAGACTAATGTTGTAAAATAATATTTGTTTTTCAGGTTTTCTAGATCTTTCAACACTAAATGTTCAAAAGAGATGACTTCTGGAGGCACAGAACTAGTAGGGGGAATGAAAGTGGATTTAAGGCGTAGTCCTGAAACATCATTCTTATCCAGCTGCCTAATGCATGACTCACCCCCGTTCAATTTCTTGTGATCACCTTTGTGCTATAGCCTTTAATTTTTAGGCACTTGTCACTATATAGGGATCTTTCTCTCCTCATATCTTTCAGTCTCTTGTGATTCACTCCTTACATAGACCTTGAACATTTCTTTAAACATTTGTTACCCTGTCCTTCTGGCATTTTCATCTTACAAAACTGTTCCTTTATTTTCTTACTGAGGAAATAAGAATGTTGTTCAACATTGTTAGTAAGCATTATGTTTGGACCACTTCATGAATTCTGAATCTTGCATTGTCTTTACCTTAGAGATACTACATGCTCACAACTCTGTCCTGATTAAGATCTCAATGTATTGAGATCGAACCGTGTCGACACAGTTACAACTAAACTCCTTAATTTAAAAAAAAAAATCGTATCAAGGAGTTTTGCTCATGTTGTCAATGTGATGTCTGTTTTTAGAAAATATTTCCTTCACTCACCACATCAAGTTCTTTTTCATTATTTTGTGAGCACTGGACCTATAATTCGCATGTTATGGTAATGTGAATATTGTTAAATAAATGAACTGTCTTACAATGATCACATGTGCCCCTTTCTACATTTATCTAGAAAATTGCCATATGCCAGAGGGTAATTAATTGAAACCTTCATTCACTTGTGATCATATATCTCTTCCAAGATCGATTGGCCTAGTATGAACCGGATGTATGACTGAACATCTACTGCCTAAACCACGAATTCCTAAAGCACGTAGGCTAAACAACGATCAGTGCTAAACCACTACATTTTTAACAGAGCTCCTTTACCACGAAAAAATCCACCTCCTGCCTGTCCAATAGATGGCACTATTGTAATAACAATACAACCACAAATTATTTTTATATTGCGCATTTCCCTTTTTCACCACCACTGTGTTCTTTTTAATTCGCATATTATTTTCATTTTGATTAAAAAAAATGTAATAGATGATTTGAATAATAATCATTTGTCATTTGATGATGCTTTTATCAACGTATATTTTAACACCCGGCATTCTCGCTTCATTGAGACGCTTTCATCCAAAAACACAGGGAGTGAATTAGCACTTAGATTAGTTTTCTTTTTCACTTTCCCACCTAATTCTAGTGAATTCCATGTTTTTTAAAATCCCCTCCTATTGACATACTTAAATTCCAGAGTAACCTGTTCAAATAAGCCCTGGCGGAGAAACTGTCGAAGATATGTTAACAATACGAGCCTTTCTTTTGATTGTGATTTATGACAGTAAGCACGCAGCTGCAACGCCCACATTGTGTACTAAGCAAGAAAGAGCAGATTTAAATTATTTTTAACTCAAGATACTAGCGTGTTACTACTCACTGGGATGATATGTCTGCACACTCCAATGGCTTTGTGCCTCGTGACGGTACTCGGGTGTGGATGTGTTGCCCAAGCTGTGTCTCAGCTTGCCTATAGTCCCAAACTTGGGCTGAGCAGCATAACAGGAAACACTTCCGGTACAGTCAAATATCTGTGTTTGACAAACCAGGGGGGGGTGGGGGGGGGCAACAAAGACTGCAGGTTGTCTGAAAAAATAAGGGGCACATCTGTACATTGATGGCGTAAACCACAAACATGGCAGTATTTTGAGGGGAGTACGGCATGGATCACTAGTGAACCTCAGGAGCACAGGCGTCCGAGAGTCCGAGTCGTGTTTAAGAACGTTGTGGTTCAGGAATTCGTGGTTCGGAATTCCTCGGTGTTCTTACTTCGTTGTTCAGGTAAGTCGTGATTTACACTTTGTTGTTTAGGATGTTTCCCGTATGAACCATTGTCTTTTCGCTACACTATCTAACACCGCAGGATCAAAGATTGGATCCCCTTTTTAGGTCTCGGGACGAAGCTGCGAAGCAGCTTCCGGTCAGAGAATTAATGACCTCTAGTGGGGCCTCAGAACCCGCCTCCCTGCCCCGTCTCTCACCATTGGCTGGCTTCCTAAAAGGAGGCCAGCCATTGGAGGAGAGATGCATCACTTCAAACAAGCCCCGTCTTTTTCGGATTTGGGGGCGTGATTTTTTGCATTCTTTAGCCCTGTGACGTCGTCTGTCACTCAGGGCGCAAAAAACACGCCCCCGAATCCGAAAATGGCGTGCGTTTCCCCGAGGCATTGTCTCCTTGCCTCGGAGAAACGTGGTCGTGTTTTTGGAGCTGCTCGCCTCCCTTCCCTGCTGCTTTTAGGAGCTGCTCGGCTCCGCTCGCCTCCCCCCTCCCTCTGCCCTCCTCCGTCGCGCTCTCGCCTCTCCCCCCCCCCCCCCCCCCCCCCCCTGCTGCAGCTCTCGGCCCCCACCCCTCCCTCGGCTTGTCGATGGAGCAGAGAAGAAGCCTTCAGCAGACAGTCCGTTCACACCTCCTGCACCATGCGTGCAGCATCCATGTATCTACGGCGGAGGTGGCAGCCAGGCACAGACACGAATGTACCTCTTCGCACGCCACCCCTCGCCATCATCTGATTGACCTGATGTGAGGCGGCCAGTTTGGAGAACTGTGTACGATGAACCTCGGCTCCGCTCGCCTCCCCCCTCCCTCTGCCCTCCTCCGTCGCGCTCTTGCCCTTAACCCCCCCCCCTCCCTCTACTGCAGCTCTCGGCCCCCACCCCTCCCCCCCACCCCCCCCCCCGCTTGTCGATGGAGCAGAGAAGAAGCCTTCAGCAGACCGTCCGTTCACACCTCCTGCACCATGCGTGCAGCATCCATGTATCTAAGGCGCAGACACGAATGTACCTCTTCGCACGCCCTCCCCCCCCCCCCCCCCCCTCGCCATCATCTGATTGACCCGATGTGAGGCGGCCAGTTTGGAGAACTGTGTACGATGAACTGGTTTGAAGGAACTGGGTTCAGTTTACGTCCACCTTTATGGCTGCCGGGTCGGCGGGACGTATCTTTCTCACATTTTTTGTAACCGTCTTTAATATGTGTCCAGACAGGTTTGGTTTTCCATGTACTGAGAAGTTGTCGCATGTGTGTGCAACCACCATCGCTCATAAATGCACACACGTCTGACACTTCCACACCCGACGCTCGAGCAGTGCCTCCGCAGCAAACACTCGCTCCCCAACAGCCAAGAGCTCCATATCCGCCCCGTTCCCTACACCGGTCAGTGGCACAGGCAGCCCATAATACTCTCGTGACGTAACTGTCTTTGCCAGCGCCGTTGCTAAGGTCTGGGCTCCGTGCACAGCTTTACATTTTGTGTGTTTTCTTTCTCCTACCTTCTCACTCTTGTCCACGACAAGACGGGAGGGGGGATGTGAGTGAGACAAGTTCTCCCGCTCACCCCCCCAACCCCCCCATCCCATTTTCCAACACACCCTCAATTGAAAGCGGCAGGTGGGCAGGGGCCAGATTTGCTTTCGCCCAGGGCGCTCTCTTTGCAAACTCCATCTCTGAGAGTGTCGACGTACATAAAAGTCCAGGGAGTTCCTTCCCTGGAAGACGCACCTCCCCCCAACAGAAGCATATTTATTTGCACAGAAAGCTCATCCGAGGCACATCTTTTTAAAGATGTTTTTGCGTGACACTCCTGCGTTACTTTCTGTTTCCAGGGGGAGAGTCTCCTCGTGACGTCACCGGTGTAAATGGTTACTGCCCCCCCCCCAGCACGTGCCCGCCTATCTACGTCTGTTTGTGGCTTGTTGCTACGCGGTTCACATCCTTAAGTACACAGTAGTCAATGCTCAAAGCTGTAAGTGGCAGCGAAGAGGTCTGCCGGCCACCTTGTTCTCTCTGCTTATACCCTTGCAGCAGGGGTGTCCAAATAGGGAACCAGAGGGCCATATCTATGACAGATTTTCAGGCTATACATATAAAGAGAACTACATACAGGGAAATTCAAGTGAACTAATTTACATAGTCAGAGGTAGTGGGTACAATTGTAGGTAGGCTTCCAAGAACAGTTTCAATCAACCCTCCTGGGCCCGCATTGGACACCCCCGCCTTCAGGTCCAGTGGTCTCCAGACATACGCGTCCACAAAACTATCACTCTGGATGGGATGGGTGAAAGAGACTATGCCTTCTCAAAGGGACTGTGCTGCCTCCCTTCTTACTGTGTGTTAGTTGTACAACAGTCTCTGCAGTAGCAGCTAAACCCGCTGGGCTATCTTGTGCCACAGAATGCATGGAGTGCGGCTCAGTGAACAATGCATCGGCAGTGACGCCATGTTGGAGTCATGTCTCCCAAGATCGCGTTCTTTTAACCCTCAGTTGACCCTCAGGTTCTTTCCCTCTCTTGGGCCTTGTATTTCTCAGAGAGGAGTTCCAGTTGCCCAGTTAACAAATGACTCCCACTGGATGACGTTGCACCACATGCAGTGATGAACATTGGATTTGAGTTATATTGTGCGAATTCATCTACAAATTAAAACCAATGTCTTGTCACCAAACAACAAATGCAAGGTAAAATCACTGAACAACATTAAAAAAATGTTTCCAAGGTAAAAGAGGCTTGGGCAGGAGTTCCATCCCAGATTGACCAATCTTAAATTCTTTAGGTATTTTAAAAAAAAACGACTTTGTAAAATTTAAAACACAATAGGTTCTGCTCTTTAATACCCCTCCCTGCCCACCTCTTTTCAAATTCTACATGTTCATAAACAGCAATGCTCTGAACAGACTTGTTATCTTTGATGTGAACATTTTCTGTTGTAAGGCGCTCTGATGCCTTCGGGTCGAGCTAGCGCTATATAAAAATCTCAAATAAATAAAGTAGCTTTACGTCATGAGGCATCTCTTTGCTATGCGGTTCACATCCTTAAGTACACAGTAGTCAATGCTCAAAGCTGTAAGTGGCAGCGAAGAGGTCTGCCGGCCACCTTGTTCTCTCTGCTTATACCCTTGCAGCAGGGGTGTCCAAATAGGGAACCAGAGGGCCATATCTATGACAGATTTTCAGGCTATACATATAAAGAGAACTACATACAGAGAAATTCAAGTGAACTAATTTACATAGTCAGAGGTAGTGGGTACAATTGTAGGTAGGCTTCCAAGAACAGTTTCAATCAACCCTCCTGGGCCCGCATTGGACACCCCCGCCTTCAGGTCCAGTGGTCTCCAGACATACGCGTCCACAAAACTATCACTCTGGATGGGATGGGTGAAAGAGACTATGCCTTCTCAAAGGGACTGTGCTGCATCCCTTCTTACTGTGTGTTAGTTGTACAACAGTCTCTGCAGTAGCAGCTAAACCCGCTGGGCTATCTTGTGGCCACAGAATGCATGGAGTGCGGCTCAGTGGACCTACTGGTGACACTCCAACAGGTATACTATAACCAGATGAAATCTAGGCTTTTCAGGACTCAGTTTCCCACTTCCAGCTCTAGAGCCTAGACCCAAAATTGAGATGGCGATTTAAAAGGCAACATTCTGAGAGGACTATTTTGAAATTGTATATCAAAAGTGAGACTTATTGCCACATTTATTTAATAACTAAAAGGGACAACTGGTAGGAGCATCTGCAACCCCCCCCCCCCCCGCCCCAAGCAGTTTATTTGTTTTTAAAGTTCATTAGGCATTCAAACACATTTTGACAAGCAGAGTTGTAGCGATCCATAGTGCAGCAAGTGCAGTGGCACCAGGGTCCAGCGCTGTGAGGGTCACACCGCTTCACAATTATGGATGCTTTTACTTCTCGGCACGGGATCAGAGGGCTCATTTTCCATGGTTCCAGTGGGCCCTATGGCACCCTTGCTACTCCGCTGTTGACAAGCCCATGATTGTTATGTTAAGTTGTGTTATGCAGATTCGTAGAGTGCAGTATCACCTGGTACGATATCCTGGCGCTGAGCAGCTGCGAGTCTAGACACACCTGGAGCCTTGTGGGACTACTCGAAAAGCCAGGTCTTCAGCTTCTTGCAGAGTGCAGAGTGCAGAATGCAGATTCAGAGTGCAGATTCAGAGTGCAGATTCAGAGTGCAGATTCAGAGTGCAGGTGCAGAGTGCAGAGTGCCGATTCAGAGTGCAGGTGCAGAGTGCAGGTGCAGAGTGCAGATTCAGAGTGCAGATTCAGAGTGCAGATTCAGAGTGCAGATTCAGAGTGCAGGTGCAGAGTGCAGGTGCAGAGTGCAGATTCAGAGTGCTGATTCAGAGTGCTGATTCAGAGTGCAGGTGCAGAGTGCAGGTGCAGAGTGCAGGTGCAGAGTGCAGGTGCAGAGTGCAGGTGCAGAGTGCAGGTGCAGAGTGCAGATTCAGAGTGCAGAATGCAGATTCAGAGTGCAGAATGCAGATTCAGAGTGCAGAATGCAGATTCAGAGTGCAGATTCAGAGTGCCGATTCAGAGTGCAGGTGCAGAGTGCAGATTCAGAGTGCAGATTCAGAGTGCAGATTCAGAGTGCAGATTCAGAGTGCAGATTCAGAGTGCAGATTCAGAGTGCAGATTCAGAGTGCTGATTCAGAGTGCTGATTCAGAGTGCAGGTGCAGAGTGCAGGTGCAGAGTGCAGGTGCAGAGTGCAGATTCAGAGTGCAGATTCAGAGTGCAGATTCAGAGTGCAGGTGCAGAGTGCAGGTGCAGAGTGCAGGTGCAGAGTGCAGGTGCAGAGTGCAGGTTCAGAGTGCAGATTCAGAGTGCAGATTCAGAGTGCAGATTCAGAGTGCAGATTCAGAGTGCAGGTGCAGAGTGCAGAATGCAGATTCAGAGTGCAGATTCAGAGTGCAGATTCAGAGTGCAGATTCAGAGTGCAGGTGCAGAGTGCAGAGTGCAGATTCAGAGTGCAGGTGCAGAGTGCAGGTGCAGAGTGCAGGTGCAGAGTGCAGGTGCAGAGTGCAGTATGCAGAGTGCAGTGTGCAGATTCAGAGTGCAGATTCAGAGTGCAGGTGCAGAGTGCAGGTTCAGAGTGCAGGTTCAGAGTGCAGGTTCAGAGTGCAGGTTCAGAGTGCAGGTTCAGAGTGCAGGTTCAGAGTGCAGGTTCAGAGTGCAGGTTCAGAGTGCAGGTTCAGAGTGCAGGTTCAGAGTGCAGGTGCAGAGTGCAGGTGCAAAGTGCAGAATGCAGATTCAGAGTGCAGAATGCAGATTCAGAGTGCAGAATGCAGATTCAGAGTGCAGAATGCAGATTCAGAGTGCAGAATGCAGATTCAGAGTGCAGAATGCAGATTCAGAGTGCCGATTCAGAGTGCCGATTCAGAGTGCCGATTCAGAGTGCAGAGTGCAGATTCAGAGTGCAGATTCAGTGGGTGACTATGTGTGTGTGGGTGGCTTTGTGTGTGTGGCTCTGTGTGGGTGTAAAATGCAATAGGTCATGCATTTGCGAGCGATTAAGCTATTGGCATTGTAAATGACAAGGCCATTTATTTAACGATTACGCTATCGGCAATGTAAATGACAATGCCATTTATTTATGATTTTTTTTTAAAACACCCCAAAAAAAATGTCATGAGCAATGCCAATAGCTCTACCTTTAATAATGCCGAGACCATTGCATTGTAAATGCTTGTTATGTAATATACACTTACAAGGCAGACAGGATTACCAATCTATCTAGCATGGACTGGTAGTCCTCCTTTACTTCTCAGGTAAACGCTACACTATAAGGATCTTTAGAAAAGTCTAGGTTTTGACCAAAACCAACAACTTTGTGGAACCAACCCATAATGGTTATAGACAAAATCATTTTACAATCGACCAATGTAAGCTCCTGAAGACAATGATGGTGTTATGAACGGGATTCTTATTGTTCTGATGAAAGTAGTATTTTAGGGCACATCGAGCAATGCTAAGACTAAGCACACATTCAAAATGATTTAGGTAGTCCACAAGAGTAGTTTGCTTCATTGCATCCTGTTGCAATTCACATTTGATGATGTCAGAAAGAAAGACATGCATCTACTATGATGCACCTAACCATGGCACATCTCCTAGAATGCACTGGTATATTCTGATGACATAGCATTCACTGCATTGACCCCCTGTTGGGCTTCAAAGGAAGGTAAACTACATCAGAATTTGCAAGGGAGAATGGGTTTGGGTTTAGAGAACAGGAAGTAGTGGCGCTCTGAGCAGTGTGATCTCTGGTTATTTTGTGCAGTAGGCACACGCTGCAAAACAGGTCAGGGGGACACAACCCCAAAGGGAAAAAAAACCCTGTAGTGGTATAGGGAGGCCTATACCAGAAGTAGAAACAAAGCTGGTCCTGTGCACATGTTAGTACGTCACGTGGCCCTGAAGTCAGGACTCTGAGTTACGTGCAAGATAAGAAGTACATGAGGGTTCAAAACATCAGGCACAAAAGTTCGTGTAGGTGAGGAATGTTTTATAAGTCAATTGTTGGTCAGTAGAGAAAATAATAGCCAGCTGACACATGTTTCGTCACACTGTGTGGGTAGATGTGAATCATCAGGGCTGTATGCTAGGAGTATTTCAGATCGTGGTGACGTAGGTCAGGAGTCGGAATATGAGCACGCCGGGTACCCCGTAGTAAGGAGGGGAAAATGGAGTTCAAGGACGGGTAAGTCCAGAGCTTCCGGGAGGTGCCTCAGGCGTGGGGAACGTTGCTGGAGTGTGCTAGCGAGCAGCGTCAGAGGTCCGGGTAGTGGATCCACTACCCGATACCGTCACCATGATCTGAAATACCCCTAGCATACAACCCTGATGAGTCGCATCTACCCACAGGGTGTGACGAAACACGTGTCGGCTGGCTATTATTTTCTGTACTGACCAACAATTGACTTATAAAACATTCCTCACCTACACGAACTTTTGTGCCTGACGTTTTATTTTGAACCCTCATGTACTTCTTATCTTGCACGTAACTCCGAGTCCTGACTTCAGGGCCACGTGACGTACTAGCGTGTGCACAGGACCAGCTTTGAAACTACATCAGAAACTACTTAGAACTACCTTCATGTCAAATGATGGTCTTTGGCAATAAGGCCACTCAATCTACTTAACATCTCAATTGTGAGAAAACAGCTGAATTGGATACAGATCTTCCAGGTTTGTTTTTTCAGTCCATGGGTGTGAGGATAGCAGTTAATTATATGGTATGGTTGTGAGACCTCACCGTGTAATAAACTCAGTAACCATTCCAGGGTCCATCAAGCGTGATTGTAAAATCTTAGCTCAAGCCTGGGTAGCTGTGGCTTCAAGCAGCCAGGCATTAACAAAGGAACACGTGCAAAGCATGTAGAAATACCTAAACGATGAGGTAAAAAAGAAACACAACATAGAAAATTGAACATCAATTTATAAAAATTGATAAAAAAAAAAAAAATGTAGACACCCAAATGAACTAAATGAACCTGGAGGTTTCGGAGGTATAACTTACTAAGCAATAAGCTTCCTCTTAACCTTTTTCCATGAAAGTCTGATGTCCTTAGATGCCCAAAGAAAACTACTTACTTTACCCTGCAATTTACTAAGATGCTGTTTTGGAAACACAAAGGGGGATATTCTCAATAACGTGTGATAACTACCACAATAGTTGTGTAATGCAACTCTTCACATCGCAATCTATTGCGGGAAAATAACTCTGTGTTAACGTGATATTCACAACACAGCTGCACCATGCAATAGACCCACAATAACGTGCCAAATGAAAGTGTTAAAATCAAAGCAACGCCGCAAAAATGCAAAACACTAACGCGAAAAAAGTGGCGATGACTCCAATCGCAATACAAAAATCCGCTAAAAACAGCCACAGGCCTACAATCCCTACGCGTCATGCTGGTAAATGCACTATAAAAGTTGAAGAAAAAAATACATACAAAGGTCAAGTGTTTGGTGTTTTCGCGGCTTTTTGCAGGGGAATGCCTACTCTGCATCTCATTAGCGATAGTTGCAGGGGTCATCTGTGGCGATGTTTAGTGCGGCTGCTATTGCAGACAAACTGGTGATATTGGCAGTTAGCTCCAGCTTTTGAAGGGGGCAATATATTTATTGCCAGATTGGCTGCGATAAAGTGCCATTAACTCTGCGATAAATCCTTGAGAATATGCCCCAAGGTGTATAATATTAAACAAAAAGGAGACTTCTGGAAGCGTCATCATCTTAACCAGGTTAACCCTGCCATAGATTTTTTTTTTGTCCTCATCTCCACCAAGGTTGTAATCTGTCGATGCTGTGGACAGGGAAAAATGGCATATTGGGGAGTTGACATGCTGTCTCAGTCGAAGACTGGTAGGGGTATAAACGATGTACTGATCTGCCGAAACCCTATAGCTACGTCGTTCTCCCTGCCAATCCTAACACCTTGTTACTTGTAAGACAGATTTTTACCATTAGCCAGTTACCACCATTACGTGTATCACCAATTCGCCGAGAGAAGGGGCAAAGATGTGATAGCAGGGAGAGTATATCATGGCTTCGTAATCATCGGACCGGGGGGGGGGGGACCCCAGTTCAAACTAATGGGACCAATCGAGTATCTGCCAAATAGCTCTATTGTCTGGTTTCCCAGCCCATGCGAGATCCATTTTTGATATTTGTAACATGGAGGAACACCAGTCATGTAACGACGGAGGAGAAGCCTCTTTCCACCGCTTGAAGATTTCTCTACGGGCCACCAAGATAGAGTAGAACAAAAGGTTATTAGCAGGATTTCGCTTCTGATCTACTACACCAAAGATTACAAGCCGGAGTTCTATAACCACTGTGGAACCTATTGAAGATGTTAGTTTGTTGCCAATTGAATCCCAGTAAGACGTCAAGTGTGGACAGTCATAGAACACGTGTACGTCCGAAGTCGCCACTAGACCACACCGGGCACATGCCACTGGTTCCCCTGTTGAAAATTTAGACAGTCTCTGGGGGGAGTAGTAGGCCCTGTGAAGGGTAAAAAGGTGGTTCCTGCGGAGCCAGGCTGGTGACTATGTCCCAGAGAACATTGCAGGAGATTATCCATAAATCATTCAAATTCAAAGAAGGCAACAAGAAGCCCCATAATAGGTCTGGAAGATGGAATTCCCCATCGATCTCTTCCAAGATTAGGTTGTACCAAAGGGAAACCTCCTTGGGTGCCGGTGTTTTATCAAGTAAAGAGGATTCCAGTTGGCTACCTCCTCCTAAGGGAGTATTGAGACGACAGGGAGCTCCAGCTGACTGCGCTTGTGTCCAGCTTGAAATTTGCAAAAACTTAAATCTAGAGAGGTTGGGGTCCACCTTGCTCACTAGATGTTCCCAGGAAAGCATGGCCACTTCCACAAAGTAGTCACCCCATGTTGAAATTCCGGCGTCTATTAGTGGCATTACCAGGACATCATTTACCCAACCTGGGGGAGCAGGGAGATCCCATATAGGAGATCTGTTCGAATGTCCTAGTTTAGTAGCAACTCTGAGATTGAACCAAGTTCTTGCTAGGCCCTGCAACACCTTCAGTTTGACCTTCTTGAAAAATTTAGGGTCTCCAAACTTAAAAAGAAAACCAGACTGCCCCAGTCCTTCACTCTGTAATAATGCTGTAAACATCATCCCTATGTCTTGGTCTGATGGAGTTTTTATCAACCTTCGAGCGTGTGTCATCTGAAAAGCCCACGCGTATATCTGAAGGTCAGGAACGGCCAAACCACCCTTCTCCCTGCGACGCCTTAGTTTCTTCCAGGCTATTCTTACACTCTTGTTCTTCCAGATATATGAAGAGATCTCGCTCTGCATCTTCGCTATTAGTGATGTGTCAAAATATAGTGGTATACTGTTAAAAATAAAAGTAAACTTAGGTAGAATGGACATTTTCACTAAGTTTGCACGACCCAGGACTGCACAGGTCGATACGGAGGAACTTGGCGGCAGTAGGCTAACTGCCCCGGTACTCCGCTCTGAGCCCTAGCGGAGCGTATGCATTTTCTTCAGCGTTGAAAGAACGAGGACTTCTCTTTGAGACTCCCGTGACATTAGGGGGACTGTCAAATCGCTTGAATTACTGAATAATTCGAAGAAAAAAGCCATCTATCTGACTAAAAGTTTGCTCCGGGCCGATTGCACAGTCTTTCTTCCTTGTCCATGCGTGTCCAGTGGGGCGTGTTCCAGCTTGCTTCGGCGTTTCTCCTCGGAGCACCAGCAGACGAGCCTCTAGCGGATCAACCGTCACTGCAGACGCCATCAGTGTTGTGGACGTGGCATCAAGCCGCCCTGAAGGTCCGTCGTAGGAGACACCTGCGGTCTCTTTGTTGAGACCTTCGCTCTTCTGTAGTTCCTGCGGGAAGGTGGCTGAGTCTGAGCGAGAGGACATAGCGGTAACAGCAGCAGCTGCTTCTGGATTTACAAAGGCCACAGCAGCCCATGTTACATCGATATCTACAATTTCTGCAGCTCCTGCAACAAAGGAGGCGGAGGGGAAGCAAGGAGGGGGGGAGGTAGCCGTCAGTCAGTGCTTGAAGTTACCTGAAGAGGGGTTACCTGACCCAGGGTTAGAGTCAGGTCCGGGTCCCAGTGTAAGGCAGAGAGAGTATAGTTTGGTTAAAACCCCACGATCAACTACTCTAAGAAGTTACTGCCTGAGTCAAGTTGAAACCCCCTCAAATTTGCGTCCAGCAATTGCTAACAGGGGCCGTAGAGGGAATAAAGGCAATAAATACCAAAATCAAAACAGGGGAGGTAAAACTAATAAGAAAAAGGAGGGCACGAGTGGACCCCCTGTCCTGGGAACTAGGCTGGAGTCTGGGGAAGCGATTCAGGATACTGCTGAAGTGGGTCCTGAGCCGACTAAATTAACTAGTATCAACACCATTAAAGCGCCTTCTAAAACTTCCTCCTAACTCTCCTCTGATGGGGAACCCAAACACGCAAAAAAATCTAAATCAGTCAAAGCAGTTCTAGATTCTAGCTCTAAGATAACGCCATCACTGCGATCCTATTTTAAGGTCATTCCTCAGGTCCTAGATTTGGCACAGAGCTATCCCCCTCCAGTGTGTGTCCCTCCAGGTATATCCCCGACCACAGTTCTGTCTGGTTATTTGGTCTCTAGACCTCAAAACATGGAGTTGGTTAGTAATGAAGCACAACCTGGGGGGGGGAGGGGGGTACACCCACAGGCGTTACTTCGATAGAGATTAATTCTGCTCTCCTGTTCACGAAACCATCAGCTGAACTGGGCACTGAAAACAATATCAGTCTTAGTCTTAGTGGTTCTCTAGAGCTTTGTGAGGCTCCTATAACCTCTGTGTTGAAACAGAAGTTTGTAGTCTTCTGGGTGAGAGCACATGTCTGGAGGTTGATACATGCCTTGAGTCAGACGTTTCAGGACGTCAACATCTAGAGGGCCACTTAAAAGAAAACCAAAACATTCCACTGCAAGCTGCTCTTAATCCCTCTTCCATCTCGGACATCCCCTCTGGACTCCCTGCTTTTGCCGCCAGTAGGCCTCCAGATCTCTCACTCTCTTCATTATTACCTATGTTTTCTAATTTGTCAGCTGACATCAGACGGGGTTTTGAAGAGGCATCTAAAATCCAGAGAGAGATCAGATCATACTTGAGTCTTTAGACAGTAAGATAGATGGTCTTTTTTCAAGAACTGGAGCGTTGGAAGAAACAGTGGCTGGGATGTCTCTTGAATTGGAAAATGCTAAGGAGGATATAGTTAAACTAAAAAGAGAGGATACTGCTCTGGCTGATAGGATGGAGGTCCTGAAAACAACGCAAGGCGATGTAACATCCACATTTTAAATGTACCCGAAGGAAGTGAAGGATCAGACATCAAGACTTACATCATCCAACTACTAAAAAAAATCTCTTCATCTAGTTCATTCTGAAGAGGAGTTGAATGTTGATATCCAGAGGATACATAGGGACCCCTTCTGAGGAATCTACAGAGGACAAAGCCCCGGAAGATATTAGTTAACTTTCATACTTTTTTACTGAAGGATCATATCCTCAACTTGGCCCTGAAACAAAAATCCCTAGCAGGAGAAGATTTCACTTTTCAAACAAGATCCGACCTTTCAAGGGCCACCCTGGACAGGCAGTGGGAACTGGGCAGGAGGATGGAGGCCTAAAAAACAAAAAACAATTTCTCGTAATAGTAAGCACATACAAACAAAATAAAAAAAAAATATATATATATATATAAAAGTATAAAAACCTTAAGTAGAGTTATAAAATAACACTAAAATTAACAAGATGTGAAAATCACAACCTACACATCTCGCACCTCGAGGAATCTGTCCTGATTTTGAGTGGAGCTACAATAGATCAAACTACACAGGTAGCATTATCTAGTCCTCAACAATAAGTAAAGCGCTTCGTGGGGGCTTAGAATGGGTCAGGGGTACCACAAACCGGACGTGTTTCAGTTAGACATACAAGGGTTCCTCAAGGGTGTGTGGGGGGGGGGGGGTTCACTTGGGTGAGGGTCAGGGTAAAAAAGCATAAAATGTTCCTCATTTCCGAATTGGTTGTTGACAATTCTATCTTTAAAAAATCTTGGATCTCAGACAAAGACTAAGGGTTGTATGCTTGTAATGTCTAGCCTTTAATTACACCAGCCATGAGTACTATTAAGATTCTCTCCTGGAATATTAATGGCCTGCGCACCAAACCTAGATCAAATAGGATCCTACAATATTTACGTGATTTGGATGCGCAGGTCATTATACTTCAGGAGACACATATGGTTGAGGCTGAGCTACTCAATTTGGTAAATAAAAACAGATGGATAGATCTGTCTGTCTCAACTTCTCAAACGGCCACTACTAGAGGGGTCACCATTATTTAAAAAAAAAAAACTATTACCACAAGATTTATAGCGCAGAAAGTAGACCCCACAGGCAGGTGAGCTATCGCTACCGTGGTTATAGGTGGCTCACGCTTTACGATAGCTGGATATTATGGGCCTAATCGAGACGGCCCCTCTGCTTTGGAATCATTATTCTCTGAACTTTTGCACTTCCCAGAACCTGTCATAATAGCAGGAGATTTTAATATCGTTCTTGACCCCTTGTTAGACAAAACCCCTTCTAGTCGACAACATACATTGTCTAAATCCAGAGCGTTTTTACTTAAAGCTATATGTCAATATGGAATTATAGACATTTGGAGAGTAAGGTCGGGCAGAAAACCGGTTTTTCTTACCGAAATTTCAAATATCATCATCGATCCAGGATTGACTTCTTTTTAGTAAGTAGAGATATGCTTAATCTAGTTAAAAAAAATGTTACTTACCTACCATCTCACTTGTCGGACCATTCCGCAGTCCTTTTAGATCTTGAAGGCTTGGTTCAATCCCCGATCAGGTCATGGTCTATCGATAGGTCCCTTCTTACAACTCCAGATGATCTGGAGTATATTAGAGCAGAAGCACAAGAATTTTTTCGAGTTAATATCGGTTCTGCAGGCTCTAGCTTAGTATGGGACGCTTTTAAGTGTTCCTTGCGAGGTTATCAAGAATAAAAGCTACTTTCCGTAGGAGGCAGTACACCCAAGAAGTTGCATCTATTGAGGCTAACTTGTTACTAGTCCAAACAGAACTAGAAGCTTACAGCAATGCTCCCAATTCCATTACATTGGCCAAACAGGAGAAGCTTCTGGAACTCAGAGGGCAGCTGGCTTCAGTACTTAATCAGCGCATCCTCCAAAAATGGGAAGCAAGTAAACTAGCCCATTTTGAATTCGGAGAAGGGGCGGGTAAACTTCTAGCTTGGAAGTCTAGAACCGACCGGACTCGCAATAATATAGGGTCTATAACAACTAGTTTCGGTTCCGTATCTTCAGCTCTAGAAATAAGATCAGCCATTAAAGATTTTTTTCAGACCATCTACCAGGAGGACAATAACATCTCCCTCGAAAATATAAAGGAGTAACTGAATTGCATTTCATTGCCATCGTTTTCCCCAGAATAAAGTGCTTTTTTAGATCAGGCTGTTACGGAAGGAGGTGGTGACTGCTATACACAACATCAAAGGGGGCAAGGCGGCGGGGCCTGATGGCTTGCCTGCCGAGATATACAAGCACCTTGCGGGCGATATAGCTCCTTCCATTGCTGTATTATTTATTCAAGTTCTGCAGGAGGGAGTCTTACCACCCTTATCTTGGAATAACGCATCCATCACACTCATCCTGAAACCAGGTAAGGTTTCTACTGACTGCGGTTCCTACCGCCCCATTTCAATTCTCAACGTTGATTATAAGATCTTCGCGTCGCTCTTAGCCAAGAGGCTGGGTCAGGTCGCTCCCTCAGTCCTACATTCCAACCAAAAGGGCTTTGTTAGGGTTCGCCAGCTCTTCGAGCTGACGTACGACCTAATAGGAGCAATCGATATGGCAACTAGCTCCTCAATGCCCCTGGCAATCGTCACGCTGGATGCCACCAAGGGCTTCGACAGGGTCAACTGGTTGTACCTGTCGGAGGCCTTGGAAAAATTTGGTGTGGGTAGGGCTTTCCGCAGAGCGGTGGAACTACTATATCACAATCTATCTGCTTCGGTCTTGGTCAATGGTGGTTTGTCAGAACCATTCACTATTACAAGGGGCACACGGCAGGGTTGCCCTTTATCCCCCCTGCTTTTCGATCTCTATATTGAGCTGTTTGCTCAAAAAATTCGGGAGGACAATAACATCATGCCTTTTAAATATAGAGATTGGGGAAAAAAGGTGTCCCTGTATGCAGACGACATTATGATCATGACGTCAGATATCAGCACCGCTTTTCCGGCAGCCATAAATCTAGCATTGGAATTCGGTAAAATCTCACGGTACGAGGTGAATGCCTCCAAAAACAAAATTATGGCATGGAAGAGCGAAGCAACAGGGCTTTCTGAGCAACTAAGCAGTAACACGAGATATCTAGGCTTAAGAATCGTTAATGATATCAACCTGATTGCCTCTACCAACTTTGCTTTAATTGCTAAAGAGTGTAGGAAGTTAATGGGATCTTGGGGACATCTCCCACTGACAGTCCTGGGTCGTGCAAACTTAGTGAAAATGTCCATTCAACCATGCCATAGATTGTTAATGATACATTTTTTCACCTCATCAGAAGCTTCTCTACTTTATAACTTACTTTTTCAAATTTACCAAGGGATATCCTCCAATGTATGCACTATTTGTATTTCCAAATACGTCAGTTGCTTCTTGAAGTTCTGTGCTCCACCCTTTATCTCCCATTACATAACATCTGTCCTGTCTTGTTCTTATTTATTTGGTACCCCGCGATCTTACCTAACTCCTCAGCAGAACAGTGCCAGTGAGAAGCACACCTTAAAGATTGCCCAATACATTTATAGGGATACCCAACCTTCAGGTTAGGGCTTTTAACAGCTTTGACTCAATGATGCACAAGTTCTAAGATCAGGACTCCGACAGTGGCTCTCGTGGGACACATTGGGATATGGAGCTTTTTCTATTGCAGCTACCAGGACCTTTTACTCTTTCAAGACAGTCCATTCTGACCCTCTTTAGAAAATCCCATAAGACATTACTATATAACCAATATTGTGTAATCACCACGTTTGGCTTAGTTATTTAGTGCCAAGAAACCAAGAGTATATGGTGTGCTCAATACACACACTTGAATGTATGAGATGTTTCCACTATTGGTGACTTTGTTATGCCTATGGGCATCAGATTGTTGTGTGTTTGTAGTCTGCTTTCCATCGCGTATGTGCTCAAATCTTCACAACAATTTTGCTGTAATAATGTTATTTTCTTCTGCCTGAGTGACAGGAGAGTTTACAATTACGTCCAATATAGTTAGCATTGAGAGTGAGGTTCTTATAGTCTTGTCTGTTAGATGCTGGTGGGATGCCATCGAGAATCATTGTGAATGCTTGTTTTGTCTATTCTATCACCCGCTGTGGACCAAGATTATAAACAGCTCTCTAAGAACTGGAATCATGCCAGACTGTCTCAAAATGGGTCAAGTCACACCACTTATATATAAAAAAACAGGCTCCGACCCCAATGATCTCGACAACTTCAGGCCTGTATCTAATCTCCCTTTTCTAGCTAAAATCTTAGAAAGAGGTGTCCTCCTGCAATTAACAAAACACATCGAAAGCAACAACTTACGAGATCCTCACCAATCGGGTTTCAGAAAAAGTTGCAGCACTGAGACAGCAATCCTGAATGTCATAGATGACATCCACAAGTCACTTGACAATGATCGATGCTGCCTACTAATCCTCCTGGACTTATCGGCAGCCTTCGACATGATTGATCAGCATCTCATTAATGTACTACGGGAAAGGGTCGGAGCAGACAAGGTGGTAATACAGTGGTTCTCCTCCTTCCTGTAGAACCGTACCCAAAGAATAAAGATTAAAAACAACAAGTCAGACTCACTCCCCGTAAACTGGGTGTTCCACAAGGATCAATTCTTTCCCCAGCGCTATTCATTATCTACATGGAGCCGCTCACCAAGATACTCAACAAATCTACCTTGAAACTTTCTCTATTGAAGTCATACAAAGACTAAACCTCATCCTGAAAGAAATCCAACACAGGTTATCCCTCAACCACCTGAACCTAAACCAGGACAAAATAGAAATACTCATCACATCCCAGTTCAAATCAGGACTAACCCCTCCTTTCCAAATTTCAAAAGCCAGCTCAAAGACCTTTTTCTCAACCGATCTCTTACGAATGGATAGCCGACGCTCCACACTGAATCCCGCACACTGCAGTATACATTCACTCTGTTTAGCGGACCAATACCTCACTCACCTCTCGTCTCGCTTCGGTGCTCCCCCTCCGATCTGGAGTTGTCTCGAATCATGGAGTCTATTGGTTACTCTTTATGTTTGAACTGTGCACGTCACAGATCATTACGTCTGATTTACCACTCTTTGTTTGAACTTTACTCGTCAAGAATTACTATGCGCTACTATGTCACTTCTTATGTTTGATTGCTCTCTGTAACATGTTGTAAAGCACTCTGATACCATCGAGTCTTGCCAGCGCTATATAAAACTCCAAATAAGTAAATATAAATAAACTTACATATTAAGTACACCGAATACGGTCACATCTGCACCCTATTCACCTTGTCACTGTAAATATTGGTCACTTGCGCGGTTTTATTGATTGAATCATCAGACAGCCCTTTCTCGTGTTAACGCTTGTATTCCAATTAAATTTCCTTTTTGAAAATCTCTAAATCTAAGCAAATCAATTGTTGTTTATGAATGTTTAATTTTGCCTAGAATTTCTCCTACTGCAGGCATGACATACTTTCCTGCAACATTCAGCACGACATGCGCGCTTTCACTTCCCGGGCAGCCTGGGTCAATGGCAGCCGCTTCTTTGAAGTGAAATAGGTCTCGCATTTACAAGTTTGAGCTATTGGCATTGTAACCTGGGCTTCTATTGGAATTCTATAACGCATATTAGCAAGCCCACTATCGCCGTTTTAGCTGCAGTTTCCTGCCGCTAAAACTGAGATAATTTTTACGAGGTTCTTGCTAATATGCCCCAGAATCGCCCTGGAACAGACAATTGCAGACGCAGCACTCGGACTGGAAGTAATTTCCTAAATGACATGGAAACACACCATAAAAAGGTGCATGGTCTTTTTTTCACCAATATAGAGATGCTCTAAAATCCTTGGGAATACAATGCCCATTAAATTCCACGTACACGATTGCAAGAGCTCAGCCCTATTTAGCGGCAGCCAGGAAATCGCAGAACATGGGAAGCGATCATATACATGAGTCTTCTTGACCTACCAATATCAGGCTTGATCCCGGCATGGGCTAATCAGGGCAAAGGAACAGCATGTAGACAATGCAAATATAAACATGAATCATGGGTGCATCTTCTGTGCTGCTGTCCCGCCATGACCGCTGAAAGCAGAACCTTACTTAGGCCAGTATTCTTGAGGCAGAGGGGGAATCGGCAGTGTGGCTTTCGCAATCTGATGTCCCCACCCTTGCACATTGTGGGAAAATTGTGAAACATCTTCGAGACACTATGCAGCCTTGCCTGGGTCCCCTTCAATCGTGGCAGCAAGCCCAGAAACTTATAACAGACTTCTATACTAGGAATGAGAACCAATTACATTTGGCCTCTTTGTCCAGACAAAAATACTGGACATGCCCATGGGTAAAATGAGCAACCCTTCCTCAGCCTATTCTGGGCGATTTTACCTCCTTTTAATATATTGCATCCTTTAATCATTTCAAAATTTAGCAATTTAAAATTTATTCTAAAATTATTTGTTAGTCTGACCCAAAAAAGGACATAATTTTTACATGGTTTTTAATTCATATGTTGAACAGGCACCAGCACTGTAGACGGGTATCCTAAAATCACAATAAGGCCCTTGTGAGGGAATCGTAACTCCACCATAAGACTATTTGCATAGTCTTAAGGCTATAGAGTTTTGTATTCGACAACTGATCATACTCTATATATGATGTTTTGCTATTGTCATAAGCTTATAGGAATTTGCTAGATTGAACAAACAGGAAGTGATGCAATTTGCTGTTTTTGATATACATATTTTTGCACATGAGGCTCAATTTAATTAATAATATCACACTGATACGATAATACATCTGTAAAGTGGTCTTGGTCAACATAATTGCTGGGTTTTAAGAGAGGATTGCAAATTACATATTTGCAGGGGGGAACTTGCGGTTTCTGTACTTTTAAGGTCTTTGGTCTCTTTTTGGAACGGTTTGTATTAAATACAAATAAAGCTCGATAGACAATTTAGCATGACAGGGTAACTACCCTACAGGCTCAATATCCAGTTAAGTAATATCTTTTAAAATGACCTGATTTAGAGGAGAGAATTATGGAACAAAATCCCAATAATGCACTATTCTACTCTTAGTCCCTTCACTCCTCAATGAACGTAAAGTGGCCTGCAAGGTGCACATAGAAAGTTGGCCTAAGCTTCATCTGTAGGAAAACTGGTCATTTTCAGTTTATTGCCTTGGGTGCAATCTGAGAGAATTATAAAACATTTTGCAACCAGGAGTCAATAATGGGCCTTCAATAGAGGAAAGATGTAGTATCATAACTGAACATGTAGCTGCGGTCTTGCTGCTTCTTTCTTGGACGTTACGCGTTTTGTCAAACCAAATATTGAAGTCATCAATAATCAAAGATACATGTAACTCAATAGTAGCTTTTTGGGCATCCTACCTACCGCCTAAATACCTACCACCTCGACAGATAACCAACCTCCACAAACCAGACAGAAAAGTAAACCTGGCACCAAATAAATCTCAACTGTATCTTTCTCCTGCTTCACCAAAACTGCTCACAAGCTCCATACACAAATACACAAAACCAATCCCCTAAGAGCCACCTTTTGTTAGACAACCAGAAATCCTCCCTCTCCATTCTCCGCCTGCTCAGTCTATATTCCACCATCTTGAGCAGGAAAGTAACTCAAGGCACCGAACTGTTCTACTACCTTGTCAGACCATATAACCTTTACCCCACTGCTAGTATTACAAAGGGCCCACAGGATCTGTTCCTATCAGCCACAAGCCAGAGACTCACCACAGGGTACAGCCATTACTATGTTCTTTCGGCACAACAAAAAAAGCTCAAACAATTCAGGCAGAACGTTTGAAGAAACCATTCATGTTCGGTAGCAAGATCCAGATCTCTGCAGAGACCAACAAGAGGAAAGCCTTTTTGGACCTAACGCCTGGACTTCACAAGTGGAACAAAAAAATGTTCTGCTGAAACCCTCCACAGTATGGATTCCAGTAGACATGAAGTCCTTTGAATACTCAGAGTGTAGGAAAGTTACTCCTACTTTTTGCCTGGTACGAAGCTGAATTTGACTAGTCTGACTGGGATCCTATTAATCAATACCCCAGTCTATCTGCTTTCTCCCTAAATTTGTGTTCAGTGGCATACATCTTGCCACCTTCCTAGTAAGTCCCACTAATTTGGGCAAGAACAGGCAACAGCTTTTAATATATGGAAAAGAAGCCATGGCCTACAGGGACACAGGTGCCAGTGTCATTATGGTGAGAGAGAATCTTGTGTCATCTGACCAGATCATATTTGGACAAGTGAAAAATGCTAGCAATGTCAGGACAGACCATTCCTTGGCAGTTATTAATCTCAGCTGGGGCGGGGTAACTGGCCATAAAAAGGTTGTGGTCGCTTCAGACCCACCAGTAGATTGTTTGTTGGGCAATGATTTGGAAACTTCAGCCTGGCTCATGCAGAAATGTTGGGCATCTCTGCAAGTGTGTTTGCTGTGACCAGGTTACAGGCCAAACCGCTTTCCACTGAACAGGCCCTGGATCCTGGAACAATGGACCAGGTGCCTTCCAAGAGGAGGAGCAGAAAGGGTAAGGCTGTGACCGCCCCCCCCCGTATCCCCATCAGAGTGAGGATCAGTCTCTTGAGTGAGATGATCTTAACCTCTGTAAAGTAACTGCCCCAGATGAACTTGAGCCTATCAGGTTGAGTTCCTCCTGGGCAGACATGAGTTTGGAGCAGCAAAACTGCCCCTCTTGAACCTCCGAGGCCCAAGCTGCTGCTGGGAATGTCAGTGGGTCCCATAGGATCTACTGGGATGAAGGACCTCTTTACTCAGAGGGTAGAGACCCTAGGCTTGGTACCACCAGGAGGTTGGTTATACCTCAGAAGTTTAAGAGATTCCTACTAACCCTTGTACATCACATTACCCTGGAAGACACTTGGCGCAAAGCAAGACTTGGTACAGGTTTGTTCCTCAATTTCACTTGCCCCATATGTCTGAAGACCAAGACAAGTGAAGATAAGGGATGTTGAGCTCCTCAACCTGGTTCTCTATGGCATTATGGTTATTTTCACTAACAGCTGGGTTCTTATTTTGAGACATTGTTAAACAAGCATTTAAAATGCAATGGTTTCGCCTTTGGAAAAGTTAGACCTATTGGCATTGTAAATGACAACATTTGTATTTATGTGTTGGTTTTGAAAACAGATAAATAAATGGCAGTGTCATTTACAATGCCATTAGCTTAATCTCTGCAGTCACTCTGCACTCCCCAGGCACTCTGCACTCCCCAGGCACCGAGACCACCTCAACTCTCGGCCGCATCAGTGAATCCAGCACCACCCTGCGCTGTCCTGCACCCCAGATGAAGCTACCCACTGCGGAGCGGAGTTGGCGAAAATGAACGTTGTATTTATAATGTAAGCAATGTTTGTTTTATCGCTATTGTGGTGCCCCCAGCACCTCCAGCTGGTATGTTTTGTTCGTAGCGTGTAAAATTAACTTTTAAAAACGATCACTCACTAGCAAGCGACACGTGACTAACAATCTGAAGTGGGCGGTCACAGAGGTTGCAAAAACACCCCAGGATCATATCTGTTAAGCACCCGCCATCACTTTGAACCCAATGAATACTTGTTTTTTTAAAAGGAGAATAACGCACACACAGCTTTCGCATTAGGCTTTGCGCACCCTATAAGCTGCAAGTGCACCCGTTTTGTGCTGCGCCGGCACCTTGATGCAAGTCACACGCCATATAAACGGTCCAAAATTTCCACAAACCAGATTTTTATAACAAGCGGGACAGCGCGGCGAGCACGAACGCACGACTACTAATGTGCCAATAGAAAAACATAAAACCCAAAATATTCTATACAACACCATACCTTAAAATTAAATTCTACAAAATCCCAGAACCTAAGGCACAATGTCAAGCCTCAGCATATGACAACTGAACATAGCCTAATCTGATCAAATCTATAACCATCAAGATCAAGTAACACTGCCAGGCTTCCAAAGACGCAAACGACAGACAGGGTGTGCATATGACAATGTCACGCACGCCCAGTGAACTCTAAAAGAGCATGTTTTCTCTTGTGTTTTTCATTGTATTGAAGTCATTCCAAAAGCCCTTGTGATACTGTTAACATGCGGGTTCATTTCCAAAACAGATACATTATTTAAAAAAATATATTTATAATAAAGATCAGAATGCAGAACTCTTGTACACATATAGCACTTTAAACAAGCAGTAGTGCAATCTGAACCTTAAGTCACAAGTACTATATCACAAAAACCTTGCACTAGTTAAAAAAAATGAGAACTGAACCAACACAATGTTGCTACTTGCGTAATGCAAAGTAAGACAAATATTTTTTCCAAAGACTAATACAGAAAGGTTTTTGTAGTAGGATTGCGAAGCATATGACAACAATATAAATCACTTCACTTGTGTGGGTATTGAATACTTGCAAAAGAAATCTTAGTCATCAATTATTAGTTTTAAAAAAAATGAATGAACTGATTCTGCACTATTGTTTCTACTAGTGTGATAAAAAAATATAACAAACTGATTTTGCCACAAACGTAGGGCACACTTTTACGTTTGAAGAGTGCAGGACATGCGTAAAATAGCAATACAATTCAGAAAAAAAATTGTTTGTTTCCTGTTGCTGCTGCTCAGTTAACCAGTTAGGACACAGCCTTGTCCCAGTGTACACAGCAATAGTTTCAAAGTACTAGGTTGAAGCCCTGGGCATGCCACTGTACCAAGTTTGCTTCAATGCTCATATCGTTTATACGTGAGAATCCGCAAACTTAAATAGCTTCTGGTATGAATTTCTTGTTTTTTGACATGGAGTGGACATCGGTTTGTTTGGCTTGGCTTTCCCGTGGTCATTAATTGTTTTTTTCTGAAGAGATCCTTTTTATTTGTAATATATAACAAGCAAATCCCCTCCCAAAGCACCAGAGACCAGGCCTCTTGCTTTAGTAAAGATTCGTAACACCGGGCCCTTAACTCTTCACTCGCCCCGCAGAGTGCAATGAGAAGAGCGTTGTACATGCTAGTCATACAGCATGTGATATCAGTGCAAATGAAAGGGGCAGTCCATGCTCAGACGACCCTTTGACGGAATGGAGTCTGAGACACTACTGCCCCAGGTCAGGGTTCTTGTTTTCTCAAGCTGAAGCCGGGTAAGCAGAACAGTGGTCTGGCAAGAAAGTTTCAATTGAGTAAGAAGAAGGGGGCACAAAGTGTGAGCTGGGCGAGAACTTGTTGCGGAAGGAGAGTACTGAAGCCGCAGGACAGTCTCCTGGGGGAGCGGCTGATGTCCAGCTGCACGAGCCAGCTCTCGGCTGCGCTGTCCTTAGTTAGCCCGGCTTCCTCTCGGGTCAATAACTCTCCAGACAGCGCTGAACAAGGAAGCGGGGCTTCCTGGCAGGTGGCCAGGCCGAGTCACACACATGTTAGCTTCAGACAGTGACCCGGCCGCTTCGGTTCCCACCTTCCTGCGCTAGTGACACTGTGTACATGGGCTCCGGCTTTATCCGTAACAGACCCTGGTTCGCTGTGCCTGTTCCAAACACCTGAATTAATTTCCAGTCATCAGCTTTCCCACCCATGCCAACCAGATAGCGCCTTATTATTGCACGGATAAATCCGGCGCTAATAAAGATGTCGGAGAGGCTTTGCATGGGGTTACAATTTCATAAACATAGGAACTAGTCAATCCTAAACGAACCTCTCTCGCCCCTCAACTCTCCCCTCAACAAATGCAATGGGTCTTATCCTGTGTCTGTCTTCAAACAAGCACCTACGGGCACACGGACAGAAGGAGGGGGGGGGCGGGCAGGCACACAGACAGCGGGAGGGGGGCGGGCAAGCACACGGACAGCGGGAGGGGGGCAGGAACGGCAAGAAAGGCACTCACCTGGACTTCCTCCGGCGGCGGTCGGCCACGACATGGCCAAAACAAACCTGGACGCCAAAAAAAAATAAACCCCGCCCACGGCCGCGTGACGATGCAGAGGGAAGAAATCGCGGGAACGCCCACGAATCTGGTCCGGCCATGACGGACAGATCTCTGTTCCAATGGCTAGCCTCCATTTATGGAGCTAGCCAATGGAACAGAGGGTGTATTCCAAAGCCACATATTATTCTCATCAGGTTTTCACCTTCGTGAAACGCCTGCGCAGTGCGCAGGCTTTCACTTAGGCGAAACCTAAAAATGGGCTTCAATGAAGTTTTAGGGAAAGAACATAGGCCCTGGGTAGCTGGTTAAGCAGGAGCCCAGGGCACACTCAAAGTACATCAGCTATTAAGCAAAAAGTGGGGGAAACCATGTAGAAAGAGGGCACTTTATCACACCCAGCTCTTCAACGTACCCTCAACATTGTCTCAACCAGCGTCATTGTTCTTAGAACACTTTTTTAGTATATGGTTTGGTCCCCCTGAGGTCCACTGTGTATTTCGTGCTAGTTACTGTGTTTCTTTGCAAATGTATACTGTGCATATCTATCTCCGGGTTGGAGATATTTCTATGTGTTGGAGAGTATTATTTAATAAATACTTTGTGTGGCTCTTTTTCACTTAATCTATACTATAAGATTGAATTCTGGTAAAACAAGCTGATTTACACTCCTTCTGGACTAAGCCTGAAGGCTGCTCTCTACAGCTACCACTTCGAGAGCTTTCTAAGGTTGTCCAAGACCTGTTAAATCACCCTAAGGGTTGTCTGGAATGGTGAAAGATGTCCACTTACATAAGTGAACATCAGCTTCTCTCACCAACCTTGTACAGTTCCTGGACAATTTGGAATCTTACTCCCATGGAAACAAAACACACATCTGGTGCCTCCGAGGACTCATCTCCTACCACCATCTAATACCGATGCAAGTATCGGAACAGTTGTTTTGGAGACAATCCACCATAGACAACCTGATAATACGAGTGATGGGTGAGCTAACCAGTGACATGGAGAGGGGTATGTCCAGGTGTCCCCTGAAGCCTCCTGCTTGACCTTCCATTAACTGTGACGGAGATACTACTCCCAGATCTCAGACAAAGGTTTTGACAGCCTTTCTTTATAAGCCTCTGCTAGAATAGAATGGATATCTTGCACGACACAATCTTACTTTGCCCTCCCCAAACGAAGGAACACATGAGGTATGCTATCTGCAGGTACACTATAGGCACTCCTTGTTCTTTTTTCGGTACAACTCCATCATCGCACTCATCCACGCAACGCCATCTGCCAGTCCTGATGTATGATCCTACATAACATCGATCTCCTGAACCCCGCCATTCCCTCCTCGATTCAGATCCCCCTAACACTCTCCTTAAAAATAAAGCCACCTGGCATAATTTCCAGCCAGTTACTGAAAGAGATGTCTTTGACATCAATGCGAAACTTACCCTCCTCCCACACCAAAGACCCCCTCCCCTCTAAACTTGTCCAAAATCTTAAACACATCATTACCCCTTCCTGGACCTCATCATTAACACTTCCCTAGCCACCGGCTGTGTCCCTTCCTCCCTACAACTGGGCCAAATCACCCACATTCTCAAAAACCCTACTGCCGACCCTAATGACCTCAACAACCTCCGTCCTATTTCCAATCTGCCCCTTCTCTCCAAAGCCCTGGAAAAATGTGTCCTTCAGCTTGACAGACAAATTGAACTTTTTAACTTACCTGACCCCCTCCAATCAGGCTTCAGGAAAGGTTGCAGCACTGAAACCGCCATGCTTAACATTGTAGATGACATTTACCACTCCCTCAACAATGGCGAATCTAGCCTATTGATCCTCCTCGATCTCTCCGCAGCGTCTGATACCGTTAACCATTCAGTTCTACTCGAAGTCCTTAGAGAACGATTCGGCCTAAATGGTATGACTCATAATTGGTTTCTCATACCTGCAACACCGTGCTCAACAAATTAAAATCCAAAACTGCTTATCTAACCCCTCCCCCACTTCTCTAGGAGTTCCGCAAGGATCCATACTCTCTCCCTCTCCAGGGAACCCCTCACCCTCAAACATGCCAGGTTAGACTACCATCTTTACGCTGACAATACTCAACTCTACCATAAGATAAAAACCCATGCCGACATCCTCCACCTCAACAACACCCTCATCAAAATTCAAGCCTGGTTCCACTCTAACCACCTCAAACTTAACCCTAAAAAAATGAAATTATTCTTTTCTCCCCAAAAAACCACCAGCTCCCCATTCTGGATCACAGACCTTAATACCCTCAACTGCCCCTTGTCCCTAGCCACCTCAGTCAAATCCTTGGGCATCTCCCATGACAATCACCTATCTCTCAACATACACATCAAAAACTCTGCCAAAGGAGCCCTCCTTACCCTCCGCAACCTTAAGAGAATTAAGCCATTCATCCCAAGTGATGATTTTAAACTAGCAGTTCAATCTCTTGTTCTTTCGCGCATTGATTACAGCAATGCCATCCTCACCGGAATTCCCAAATCACACCTGGCACCTCTAAAATCAGTGCTCAACCTCGCGGCCAGGCTTATCACAGACAGCAAACGATTTGACCACATCTCTCCCCGCCCTCAAAACCCTCAAACGGCTCCCCATTGAAGGCAGATCCACTTATAAAACCACCTGCATTACGCACAAAATCCTCCACCAAAACACTCCGACATACATTGCTATCAAATTGACCAAAGCAGGCTGCACGCGATCCCTGAGAAGCTCTAACACCCTCCTACTTATCCCCCCCCCATCAGAAAAAGAATTCCACTCAGTCACGCTCCTTTTCAGGCAATGCCCCTCTTTTGTGGAATGCCCTCCCACCAGACCTCCGTTGTAACCCGTCCTACCCCAGCTTCAAAAAAAGAACTCAAACTTCTTATCCTTAATAAATACAGGGGCTTCTAACTACCTCCCGAGTGGCCTCACCTTCCTCAGCATCCCCCCACCCAGCTGCTCTGCCTAAGGCTAGTGAACCCCCTCCTGCTCCCCCTCTCCTTCCCTTTCAATCTTATCACCTTCCCTCCCCTCCTTACTTCCCTTTCTTACTACACCTTATGACCTTCAGTTTTTCTTTCACATTTTTTGTCCTGCTTTGCTCCTAGGTATATTTTATCGAACCTTCCCACCAAACTGCGACCTATTTATTGTATATCTTATGGTGTTTAGCAATTGTTTTTTACTTTTCATCTAGTGTAACCTTTACCCTATGTGGGCTGCTTATTTTGGAATCAACTTTCTGTACTTATACACACTGTACCTGTATTTAAACACCTTTGTTACAAGCGCTCCGATACCTCTGGGTCCTGCCAGCGCTATATAAAACCTCTAAAATAAAATATCTGTTTCAACATCTCTCCCCTGATGTACTATCCATCCTCATACTCTGGACCATTCAAAGTTACATTCAGAGTGAGTTTATATGGCTGTCTTTTTGCATCCCACATCCTCTCTGGATACACCTCTATTCCCACTCCTTCAACAGAGTTATGTTAGGGCTTATCCACAGGTGGCAGGTTTACTGAAAATGGAGTCAACCCAGGATCAGGGTATCATTCATCAACAGGCTGAGACCCTACGAAGGACTTAACCGCATCGCTGCGGCGGCTTTTCCCACTGTGTGCGGCAATTTTCAAAAAGCCGCGTTACATGACTAGCTCAGCTCGTCATCAGCACACGACCACTGTAGCTGATGACGAGCTGAGCTCGTCATCAGCAGCGAAGAGGTTAAACAACCTCCCCATGGACACACTTCAGTCTTTCTTTTCCCACATTGTCAGTGACTTCATGGTCTTCTGCTTTTTTGTTTATCGTCCCACAGTACCCAGTGTATAACATTTGTAGCTGCGCCCGCTTACATACTGTTCTACTCAGCTCAATTTCTTTTAGTGCGTATTGTAAGTTATGAGTGGCAGTCGGCACAGATTGACATTTTCTTGGCAACATGACATTGGCTCCACTTACAATTGTCTACCTCAATGTGAATAGTAATGTATGCGGTCTTGTAAAGCGCACTGCTGCCCTGAAGCGTTGGGTCGCTGTAGACCACTGGGAAACCCGTCCTGGCTATCCCTGTGAGATGGTTCCTACTGGGTATCTCCAAGGTGAAACCAGGCATCCCCGGTGAATGTGGGGGGCCGTTGTAGATATGAGGCAAGCTAATGCCCAGAGTTGCAGAGTGTGATCCCTGGTTAGAGTAGGCACTGAGGCGAGAATTATCGAGTCCACTGACCCTGGTCCACTACCCTGCCGCGTCGGGAATTGAACCCTGGTCCCGGGCCGTTCTCTGCTTCTGGGTCTGCCGCCACTAACCAGTGAGCCACACCACTCCACATGCTATCCATCTATGTAAAGCATAGAAAAACCTTTACCTCAAAACACGCATACATGGCACTCTTGCAGGAAATGCACTTGTCACAAAGCAAATCTAAAAAACCCAAGAGAGACTGAGTGGGAGCAGCATTCTACATCAGTGGTCTGGTATAGCCTTGGATGAAACCACTTTGCCCAGCCCACCAGTTTACAAAATAACACTGCATTGTCCAGCGTGGGTAGTTTGACTCAGAAAGGTGATGTGTTTGCCAAACCTCCGTCACTGGATCACCAACTGCTCCGACACCCTGACTTCCCTCAGGAAACCCCCAGGCAAACAAGTCAAGAAAGCAAGCTTGTTCACACCTGCCCTCCATGAGTCCAGAAGCACATGTAGACCGCTCAAGAGACGTAGGAACAACGAAAACCCATAAGCCCACGCCACCCATCAAGCAGCCACCAATACCCCATCAAAACCACAAAGAAAATGGCCCTCCAAGACAGAATCAACGCCAGGGCACACAACAGCAAAGAACATTTCAACATCATGAAAGTTCACAAAGCCCAACAGTGAGACCACAGATATTCCTCCCTTCCAAGACCTCTGCACCTTCTTCCACCACAAGATCAAGCAGATCTACAACCGTTTTGAAGCCCAAGATAATCTAACTGCCCCAGTCGCCACCACAACCAGCATTGCTGCCGCCCCCCCTCAGCGGATCCAGCTTAACTAGACCATGAAGATCATTCACTCTTGAGCCCCATCAAATCCCTATCCGCACCACATCTCCCACAGAGCTGCCATCGCACCAGAGCTACGCCGCACCATTAACTGCTTCATCGAAACCACCACCTTCCCCGATGACTGGAAACGTGCAGAGGTCCACCCCCTGCTTTAAAAGCCTTCTGTGGACCCCAAATACCTCAAGAATTTCAGGCGCATCTCACTGCTTCCCTGCCCAGCCAAGCTCATCTAAAAACAGCCATCAACACCCAGCTTGCAGAGTTCTTTGAAGCCAACCATGTACTGGACATCACCCAATCCGGTTTCCGAAGCAATCACTGCACCAAGACTGCCCTCCTCAACCAGGGCAAAACCGCAGCCCTCCTCCTGGACCACTCTGTGGCCCTCAACACCATCTCCCACTGCACTCTCAGCAAAAGACTCTACGACGCCGGCATCCGCTCCTTCCTCATCAGTCGAACACAGCGGGTCAGACTATCACCGTACTTCTCAGAACCTCCTCTGCGCCACAAACTCTTCAAAATCTACATGACCCCACTCGCAACCATCGTCAGAAACTAGACTCAACATAGTCTCCTACGCCGAGTACACTGAGCTAATCCTCTCACTCAAAGAATCCAGTTGCAAAGAAAAACTGAGAGGGTAAAAGCCGTTCAACCTGGATATGAGACAGCCGCTTCGACCCACCTGTCCTCATTACGGGATTCCAGTCATCCACCTCTCATCCCACGCACCCAAGAGACCCCTCCCCTTAACTGTCACTGGCCATCGTCACACAGACCCGCAGGACCAGAAGATCCTTCTACCTCACCACGAAGACAACACCCCTCCACCAATCCCCATCCCTGTCCCTGTCCTAATTCAGGATGGACATCAAGATCTGGCTCTTCGAATGAACCGCAGCCCCCTGCACCTTGAGACCCTCACGGGAGGGAAGCCACACTTAACAAACCCCCGATTGAAGTTGACCAAAACCAGTAACATTAGTGATTTTGAGGGGGTCAATATGTGCCCACATATCCCTTTTTCGGTCCAGTCTATCTAGAATCCTCTTGAAGTTACAAATAGTTGTTGGGGGGCATTGGAATTTAGCTGTACACTTAATACTAGTCTGGTCCGACAGGTCGCAGAATGCCAACCATAACCTGGGATGGCTGATGCACTGGAGAACTATGGCTTCTATATGCCAGCTTACACACCCAAACAATTACTTTTCTTCCCTGTTCTCATTGCAGTGTATCACAGATGGAGTACATCTTAACCTCACACTGCCCAATACCCCATGTGTGGAGGGATCTCTGCTGGACAGCACCCTAACATTATTGCAGCTGAAATGGTGGCCGCGACTAACACAAGAAAGCCATGGCACTTCAATACTTTTTATTACAAACTGCCCACTAAAAAAAACTAATACTAACGCACTTCAGAACTTACCTAAAAACTGGTATTCAATAGTCTTCGCAGCTCCTAGGGACAGCCAGCAAGGCCAGATGAGGGACTCTACCATTTCAACTAAATGCAGGAAAGAGAAAGATGCTAAACTAAAAGGGAACAATGACTTAGACACAGCTTCGATTACCATCACAAATTGAGAAAGCTAAACCAGCCTTTTACACCCTTTATTCTTCCAGCGCAGATTATGCACTAGACCTCTCGACTAGGCGCCACTCTAAACAAGGGGATTAGGCAGACAGGCTAAGGGCCCTGGGGTGGGGGGGGGGGGGGGGGGACATACAACAATCTCCGCAATTTATAGCGCAAGACATCGGACGCTTTTGCTGCATTTCACAAGGGCCTTTGCAGTAATTAATCTCAGAATGACCTATGCACATCTTCACCCTCTGTAGGTTGATCCAAGAGCACAGAAGCCTTTTAGCAAGATGAGTCGCAAAGGATTAAATTCCCAGGGCTATTTCAGACACACCAGCCGATAAATTTCCTGGGACGAATGGACTACAAGGCACGTTCTATAAATTGGGCAAGGATGAAATCACCAATGAAGTCTTCAAGCAGGCAGAATCTTTGGGATCCTCTCATCCACCTTGAGTAGCACACTGATCGCTGTACCTCCCCCCCACCATGGAAGGTAGACTGCAGAAGCGAATACCTAATCACGATGAACATGAAGACACCAGTGAAAGTCACAGCCAATGGTCTTCAGATGGGGATACTATCCTCCACACATCAAGTGAGATTTGTCCCAGGGAGTTCTACCAGAAGTCCATTATGAACTCCTAGGTGGGCCTCTGCGAGGAAACACTAACTTGCCAGATAGAAAGGAGCTACATATTCCACACCTTGCACAGGCCCAGTTGGGGTGCAGACTTTTTAGCAAAGTTATGGCGGGTTCACAAATTCCTTTCCTAAGCGAATGTCCTGTCATTTCTTTTACACTGTAGGCCCTGGTACCAATGGCGGCACTAACATACTTGACAGGTAATTGGGGGGCTTGGCAACCTGGTGAGAATTAACATTATTTTACACCTGTGACAAACTGCTCATACATATTTACTTAAATTCCTCCTACTAGCTCTACATGAGGTGCTAAGCAGCTTCCATAAGGGTTAAGTAGACGGGGTCAAGAATGTAGCAAACACTATATGAATGCAATACAGTGCCAAAAGCCCAGATAACTAGAAAACCACCAATTGGATAATTCTCAACAAAAGAGGATCACGTCCCTAGAGGGCCCTCAGTGGTACAGGCTTTGGAAGCATGGCAGAAAACCAAGGCCAATTGATTATCAAAATGTAGGTTGGTCACAACTCCATCTGTAACTGTGGGGAACCCAAGCTGTTAAAATGGTAAACAAACAACAGGGGTGGTGATGGACAGAGTTTCTGAATTAAGCAGAATACTCTCACCCAGTCAAGAGATCAGGGCTTAATCCAACACCGTTTAGCTCACTGCACCATCCCAGCTCAGAACCTGGCTATTGGATCAAGCCCTGATCTCTTGACTGGGTGAGAGTATTCTGCTTAATTCAGAAACTTTGTCCATCACCACCCCCTGTTTAATTATTTTGTCCACCATAAGCGTGGAAGGGTATACTCAGACGTGAGTCTCTTGCTCATTGCACCATCAGGATTCAAGCAAGCCGGGCCGAAGACGGCTGTAATGCCAGAAACCGGTCCCCGGAAGCTTGTTTCCTTCCCAGTGAAAGAATTTGCTTGGTAGTTTGGTCTGCCTTGTTCCCATGATGCACTGGGCCAGGGACAGACTAATTTGCAAATAGCCAGGTTCTGAGCTGGGATGGTGCAGTGAGCTAAAAGACGGTGTTGGATCAAGCCCTGATCTCTTGAGTGGGTGAGATTATTCTGCTTAATTCAGAAACTCTCCATCACCACCCCCTGTTTAATTGTTAAAATGGTAAAGGCACCCAACTTCAACTATGCTCTGAGAACGCTACTGTTAAGTGCCCCACTATACATACACTCCATGTCAAAGATATCAGATCTTTGTTTGCAATATGAACATGTCAGATGCTCTGAAAGCCAATTACTGGTAAAATCTTGGTAACATACATGCACCCCCATACCCAAGAAATCTTAATCTGCATTACGCTGAAAATAAGTTTGGCCAGTGGTGCCACCAGTCTTTCCTCCCTAGAAAATCATTGTTGGCTGTGCAACCTGATCATCCAGAGCATGGCAAACCACCCATTATGGTGCGATGTATAGCTGTGGTGCTGCACTTGCCGACTTTGACCACTACCTTGGTTTTCGTGGACCTCAGCACAGCCTGGATGTTGGGTAGAACTTCTGAGCTTAGGTGATTGCCCAGCAGCTTGTTGAGCTCCTCGATGACGATCGCAAGCTACAGGGGCCTGGGTGGGGGCGATGAAGGGGGTCTACCTGTCCTGGGCCGCATTGCCAGTCAGATTATGATCGGTCAGGTACTCTAGACTGGTCAGACTGGAGCTCCTGCACCGACCTGCTCAGCGTAGCTTCTCTTATAGAGCATCATGTGCATGAAGGAACTAGTCTAGCTCAGGAATAGGTCTTGGCCCTAGCATTGGGCCTTCCCTCCTTGTTCAGATATCAAGCAGCTGTACAAACTGACAAAAAACACAAATACAGCTGGGCAACTCATAGCTCCATAGTCTTGATAAACTGCTGACAGGGCTCAAAACAATCCCACTCCTAGCCTGGCAAGGAGTCAGGCTTGTCAAGATTACCACTGTCATCATCCAAGTGATGTAGAGAAGGTGGCTCACAACCTCAATTGGTCCTCCGAGAATCACATAATATTGGCACCATTAGACATGGGCTCCCACAGGAGAGGAATATTATGCCATTATAAAGCTGATGGAATACTTTTGCTCCTGGCAGCATACTTTGCAAACATTCCTCATGCACATAAGAAGACTGGTACACAGTACTGGAGTGAAACAGCAGCCACTTTACAAAACTGGCGTGGAACACATCAACATTTGGGGGGTAGTGGAGCACAAAGCGGTGGAAGTGCGAAAATAACTGGAAATTGGTCACATAGATCATCCTAGAAACCATATTAACAGACTAGTCCCACCACATAATTGGACAGATGTAGTGCACTCCGCCGTCCATCAATGGTCGTCGCCTGGTGAGAACCAAGGAAAACTTAGATATCACCAGCATTAAAACCAAAGACAAAAATGTCTCATAAATTGACTAAATGTCCTCAGACGATCTACCGACAGCAGGAGTACAAGCAGTCACCTTTTAACAGACTAGGAAGGCAGTACATGGTGCAATATCCATGTTGCATGTGAGAGACCCAACAGCACTTCACACAAACCTACCATTGGGTATTTGGAGGTCTTGAATCAGAACTCCTCAGTAAGTTGTTGCAGATTTACAATTTGGAACCTACAGCACAAGTTTCAGAATGACTTACTGCCTGTTACACCAACTGGTGTAGAGAGAAACGAAGAACCTTCATTTCCATCTTAGGCAACTTTCTGTGCGGTGCCCCAGCTGTGGTTCAGGGACTTTCAGATTCCTGTTTGTTAACCTCTATGCGTTCTTTGACTGGTCTATTCTTCGGTTTGCCTTCTGGGGTGCAGCAAAGATCTATTCTTGCAACAGTTTCTGATGGGAGCCCTAGCAGTCTCCTATAATGGTGTTCAGGTTCTCTTGCTTGCATCTAGTCTACCATGCTTTATTCCATTTGACCATGGACGATAATCTTTGGAGACTGATTTTTAGCATCTCTAGAGAAGGTGCTGCTCGATACAGGAATATAGATATTTCAGTTGTTGATCGCACCCCTTACCTACCTGGTTCATTCATTGCAAGGTTATATGCTTAACCCCTGTCCGATGTGTCCTTTTGCACATCCTTGCTTTACAGGGATGCAGATCCGAAAATCAATCAAGATTAGATTCGATTTAAACAGAAAGCTGAACTTATACCCAGCAGGGCCCCAAATATACACTCCAGGCCATACCAAGGCACTGAATATCCCTGGTGTACCATTAACTACTCACATACAATTAAATTTGTTCTAATGAACAAGGAACCATTATCGATATGATACAGAGCTCCCAGTCAAAACAAAATTAGCTCATTAATACTTACCTAGAGCAGGCAAAGTCACAGTTGGTATCAATATGTAGTTCCCACAGCTGACTCCACAATCCTAGTGCTGGGAGTCACACTACCATACGACCATATCACCAGGGTGTAAAGCTGCAGGTGTCCAACAGAGCTGGCTCTCAGTTGCAGAACTACTTTTGGTGTTTGCCAAAAGACAGCAGAAGGATACAGGCATTACAGCAAAGAAAACAGATTTGCTTTCATAGTTCAAGCAGAACAGTGGCAGTAGAGAAGCACAATTTAAGACTAGCCCAATACATCATGTATAGGTGTACCCAACCTACAGCTTTGACTCGACCCGTTAAAAGATCAGGCTTTAGACAGCAGCTCGTGTGACATGACCCCCAAAATGTCCTAACAGGGCTAACCAGTGTCGAGCTTTACAGCAGTCAAAGGGGGAGGGTCTTAGAAGAGATGCTAAAACATCTTGCATTAAAAATAGCCCCAACAACAAAGATACCCCCTCATCTGAATTCAATCTATGAAGTAGAAAAACTGCAAGCCAGCACAAACTTCTAATGCCCAATGTTTGCTCTGTTCATATACACCAATGAGCATAACTGCCCGAGTTGCGACGTGTTTGTAAGTATACAGAACAGACCACAAACCTTAATGCAAGTCTCCACGTGTCATCTGCAGCAGACTAGGAATGCCATCCTCCAGCCAAGTGGTGGTACTGAAATAAAGCCATAACCCTACTAAGTCTAAACTTTAAAACATATTCTCTGCATGAAGTCTGCCCCGTGGCGCGACTACGCTGAACAGCCAGCTGCTTGAGACTTGAAAACCCCTTCAGAGGATGCCACCAGATCCCAACAAACACGGCATAGCCAGATACATTTGAACATACACACCCATTAGGGGAGGCTGGCCTCACCTCCATCTAGGCCCTATTTTGTTCTTATAACCCCACTCAAAACTAAGGGAACATGAAAACAGCTTCAGGAACATGAAAACAGCTTCAGAAAACATGCTGCAGCATATGAAGAATCTCCTTATACTCACATTGCTATGATCAGGAAGATACTGCTGCCTGGGCACGCCCTAAAGCTTTTGATAGTTCAGTATACCAGTCCTGCCATTGCTTTACACGTTTGGCCCTCGAGCTGATGATCTGGTCTTTGCTGAAGTATGGTCAGCTGCAGCCTCTCGGGGGCTATGCTATCTGACAATAATGCTTATCAAGAGCCTCCAATACAGCACTCGCCTCAAAGAGCTTTTTTAATTTTGTAATCTCGTGAAGTTTGACCAGGGCATGCATTATGCGATTGAGGCCATTTTTGCTTAATTATGAATTTGCACCAGTCCATAATCTGCAGATTTAACAAAAATGTTTCTAGCTCAAACGGATCAATTTACTAAAAATGTGACTGCGCGTTTGCCTAGAGTGGAAGGCCCTTTGCAGAGGTTAACCGGTCGTCATTTAGTTCTGCATTGCGTTGCTAAACTGGTACGGAGATGAAATCTTGGCCATAGTTAAATGTGCTGTTTAATTTGGCTTACCTGAACATTGTAGTCAACCTGGCTGCATAATGTATTGCTCCCTGCATGAGATTTAAGCTTCAAATTGCTGCCTCTTTCAAGGTAACCCCTGCATCTTCAGAATTTCCCCGCCCACACAAGCTGGTTTGCATTAAACTGTACTGTATTTCTGCAGACTGCCCATGCCTAGTTTCTAAGATCACAACTAATTCTATTGATAAAAGAGCAGCAGATTATAAGAATTCACATACAGCCACCGCTTACCGCTCAGCACTATAAAAAATAAAACATTGAATTGAATCTACCACATACAATGTGAAGTTAATGCATGGATAGGTTCCATTTAGAGCACGCGACTTCTCGCAATAGCCAACATTAACTAATGAACATAAACATAGGATCCCAAGGAAGCCTGCTAGCCACAGGTAGTAATAAACAATTGCAATATATGATCCTCCTGGCCTGACACTAATACCACAACTCATTCAAGCAGACTGCACATTAATTCCTGCACTGCTGGACACTGGCATTTGGGTAAAAGGCTATGGGCCCCGTTTATCACCCACAGCAATAAACAGAAACGGCAATAACTAAAGGTATCGGCCACATGTATCTAGCTAGCACAGGGTTTGAATATTTCATTTTTAAATGGATTAATGGAACATGAAGGCAATCAAGGAAAAGGTTGCCAACATACTATGGGCAGTCTGGTCTTAAAAGTGGAAAACGATTAGGTGTGGCTAACTAGGAGGTCAAGGGTTATTTGGAGCCCCCCACACACACCTACTCCCCAGCAAGGCGACAAGAGGTTAGGGACAGCTGTCCTTATTAGCGGAGATTCTGCTGTGCCTGAGCCCCCCCCACCACTTAAGGCCCGCCCCTCAGTTTTAAGACCTCCTGTTTACCCAAACACATCTTTAAACTACTTCCTTCCCAATACGTATACCTGCTCAGGACCATAAACTTTGGGGGAAGCATTTAAGCACTAACAAGACCTCGATGAAAACAAATCACAACAAACACAATCTGTAGAAGACAAAATCAACACCCTTTGGAACTGTGTAGAGTGCGCTACCCATGCAGACAAGAGTCGGCGCCCTAGTTAGCACACAACTAAAGATAGTAAGTACTCGACATAGACCCTACATGATGGTGTCGACGCCTAACAATGCTGGAGTCTCGCTGCATCCAATGACGGGGCCTTTCCAAGAACCACCCCAGACAGCACGGGATCAGCAGCTCCTCGAGGCCCCATCACAAGTGCCCCCCAAGAGGCAGCTCCCAGAAAACGGCACGAGCTCAGTTATTCTGTCCAGACCATTTAATCTGAACCACGAAGTCGGAGAAGCATAAACCATAAACATTTCTGCATTTTTTACAGCAAAAATACTACATAAGTTGATAGGAAAACACGATTGTTTTTGTACACTGGATAAAACATTATAAATTTGTGACAATTTAGACAAATGTCGCTTCCCACATCCATCACTCGTTACTCTTAAAAAAAAAAGTCTCTAGGAATAGTCCGGCAGAAAAACAGCCGACAGGCGTCATCCTTATGCTTTGCTGGGATCCAGACGGCCACAGACAGGACTGCTCTTCACACTGGAATGTCCTCACAGAAGGCTCTGTCAACGCGTGGCCAAGGGGGGTTTACAACCCATCCTAACCAGAGTCCTTGTGCAATGGGGGAGGGGAGAAGATGCTTTAATCGTCAAACTTGGTTTTCCTTCCTCGGTTTCCACCTCTGAATCCTCCGCCGCCGCCACCGCCTCCTCTACCTGCAACATGAACAGGGTATATTAGCATATTCAGCTTGACGGCTAAGGTACAAAAAGAACAAAAAAATACACAGGCGTAATCAGTGGTTCCACGGTCCTTACCTCCAAATCCTCCTCGGCCGCCTCTGCCGCCGCCTCCTCTACCTCCACCGCCTCGGCCCCCGTAGCCGCCTCCGTAGCCGCCTCCAAAGCCGCCACCCCGTCCTCTTCCGCCGCCAAAGCCTCTGCCGCCGCCTCCCCGGCCGAAGCCGCCACCTCGTCCGCCTTCACCCTTGGGTTTGGCGAAGTCCAGCGACACCCGGCTGCCGTCGATCTCGCCGTCCTCCATGGCGGCCTTCGCCGCTTTGGCGTCCTCCACGGTTGAGAAGTCCACGAACCCGAAGCTGGGGCGAGAGATCGGGGTTAGCCAGACTGCAGAATCTAACACCAGACGCTAGGGGCGGTTGGACCACAAGCATCCAACACCCCATCGCATCTTGCAGACAGGTAATTAACGTTTCCGAGCCCAGGGGCTCAAACATACCCCTTGGACGCCCCCGTGTCTCGGTCTGTGGCTATCCTGGACCCCACGGCTCCGTCGAAGGCTTCTTTTAAGCTCTCTTCTGTCGTGTCTTCGGAGAGTCCTTTCACAAACAGGGTTTTGGTTTGGCCTGAGGGGAAAAAACAAAGCAGAGGTGGTTCACTCAGGGTACCCAAAAATTAAATTCTCTAAATAATCAGACTATGGAGATACAACCAGTTTTTTTTGCGATTGCTAGTCTCCTACTCCCCCCTACTGGCGTTACAGATGTCCAATCTCTGACTGACCACTATCATAGCGCAGTGACCTCAATAATTAATGAGGCTGCTCCCATGCAGCTAAAAAGAGTCCCCGCTAAAAATCTCCAAACCATGGTACGACAGGAGTCTCAATGAAGATAGACGAGCCATGAGACTGGCAGAGCGCACCTGGAGGACAGCTCCCTCTGCACTACACCTAAAAACCCTGAAGACAAAGAGAAACGCCTACTTCAGGAAAATAAAGCGCTCGAAAGCAAACTTTCAGCCGCCAGCTTGACCAAGCAAAAAAAAAAAAAAAAAAATAAATAAATAAAAATAATAATAAATCGCCCTAGAAAACTGTTTGAGTTAATCAGAACACAGGCCAAGGAACAACCCCAACCTGTCAGTACCTTGCACGAAGCACCCTTATGTGATGACTTCGCCACTTTCTTTACCCAAAAAACTGACAACATAAAGAATGACCTCCGCGCAGACGCAAGACTCCACAGCACTCAATTGCATAACACCCACCGAACCTAAAAACAATGCAACTTGGTCAACCTTTGAAACCTACTCCGAAGAAGAAATAGGCAAACTGCTCAGCACCTTGAAACCTTCCAATCACCTCTCGGATCCCCTACCTGCCAACGCTGTCAAAGATTTCATCCCTCTGCTCCTTCCCCTCTGGACTAAAATCATCAACAGCTCGCTCCAAGAAGGAACTTTCCCTGACTCCCTCAAAATTGGACAAGTCACACCTTTGCTAAAGAAACCTACTGCCGACCCATCCGACTTAAACAACTACCGCCCCATTACCAATATTCCCACTCTCGCCAAATTACTGGAAAAATGCGCTCAACTACAACTGACTAAACATAGACTTGTTTGATCTCCTCATCCCGAATCAATCAGGTTTCCGAGCAGGACACAGCACTGAAACAGCTATGACGCACATAATTGACGACGCCCTTCAAATTCTAGATCAAGGTGATACCTGCCTCCTCATCCTGCTTGATCTCTCTTCGGCATTCGACACTGTCAAACACGAGAAGTTACTCGAGCTTCTGAGCACAAGAATGGGTCTTTCTGGGACTGTTCTCAAGTGGTTCACCTCCTTTTTACACAACAGGTCGCAGAAATTCAAGAGTAACAACCGGATGTCCTCTCCTATACCTGTGTCGCTAGGCGTCCCACAAGGATCTTCCCTATCACCAACCCTGTTCAACCTAGTTATGGAACCTCTCACCACCTTGCTCCAAGCATCCAATGTACTTTCACATGTACGCAGATGACACCCAACTATATCTCAAAGTACAATCCCCCAACGACATTGTACTACTGAACTCTACGATCAGAAGAACCCAATCCTGGCTTGCTGATAATCTCAAACTCAATGCTCTAAAAACAGAATTCCTGCTGATCACACCCCCCACCAAGATCCCCATCACGCAAACCTGGCTTAAACAGTTAACTGCACTCAATGTCCAACCCATCATAGTGGACTCAGCAAAATTAGGCATAACCCTCGACTCCAACCTTAACATGCAACATCATATCAGCAAGGCTACTAAGGGAGCGAACTTCCAAATCAATACACTGAGGAAGCTTAAACCCTTCCTGCCAGCCAAAGACTTCCAAACTGCAGTACAAGCTCTAGTAATCCCTCGAATTGAATACGGCAGCACCGCCCTCTGCGGTCTCCCATTAACCAGTACTGCACCCCTAAGAGCCTCTCTAAACGCTGCAGCCAGACTCATCACTGGATCAAAAAAACTTGCACATCACCCCTGATTTGAAAACACTGGACTGGCTGCCTTTTGAAGCCAGAATACATCTGAAAATCGCCTGCATGACACACAAGGCTCTACACCTGAGCTCCCCCAGATACCTCACTCAGAAGCTGTCAATCTCTGGCGGCTCTAGAATCACTAGAGGCACAGACAATCTTCTGCTAAAACCTCGAAGATTCCGGAAGGTAAAAACATATAAACGCTCCTTCTCAGGAATGGCACCCAAGATCTGGAACTCACTCCCCCCTGAAACCAGGCTCATCTCCTCCTTCACTCTTTAAGAAAGAAGTAAAAGCTATTTTTATGGCCAAATACACTTGACCGATTAACGTTGTTTTGGAAAGACCCTACTCCGACCTGTATTACTTTGCTCGAACTCTATGCATGTATGATTATGTATTTCACCTGAATTATTATTGCTACTACTATCTACGCACACATTTAAATCGCTGTTCTAACTTTATGACTATGTATCTCACCAGTATTATCGATGCTACTGACGATCTATGCACACATTTAACTGTTATATTTATATTATTGATGTGCTGTTCTACCTATATGTAACCCCAATCTCTTGCTGGCATTCCCAGCCGTGTAAAGCGCCCCGATATCTGCAAAGATCCTGTTCGCGCTATATAAAACTTTCAAAATAAATAAATAGTCAGACTTAAAAATGCACAGACTTAGTCGGGACCCGGCATACTCTTACACTGAACTACCAAGGGGGGGCGGGGGTGTTAGACGAAGATCTCAATTCGATTTTTAGAGCCGATAACCCCGACCGTAGAGGGCCATCGCGCGCCCGCAAATAGTGGCTGAAGCACATACCGCCTCCTCGGGTATTTCCACCCTGCGAGTTCTGCATCTCGAGGCGAATGGCCCTTCCTTCGACCTCGGTATTATTGTGGGATTCCAGCGCCTCCTTTGCATCTTCGGCCGTCGAAAACTCCACAAAGGCAAAACTGCAACAAAAAAAAAAACGAGAAGCTCAAGTAAATCAGCAAAGGGTATTATGGTACACTTAACCGCATCGCTGCGGCGGTTTATCTTAAAGCCGCGTAAGATGACGAGCTCAGCTCGTCACCCGTGGCTGATGCTGAGCTCCTCAGCATCGAAGGGGTTAACAGGGATGTGGAATTTCTACAGTCGACGCCCAGGCCATATTGTTTCGCGTCAAGGGCAACAAGTTTTTGCATTTTGTCCTTGGGACAAGTAGGCCCAACCCCCGACTGCAAACCCTTTGTCAGTAAAATATTATGGATCAAGAAGAACACTGTCTGCAGTGAAGGTAACATTTGTCCACCTGTTAATGGTGTTCAAAATTGTATTCATGGTTCATTAATTGAAAGCCTTTATTATTAGGGTGAGATTGCACTGAGTGGTTCCAGTATAAAAAGGTGTACACACGTTTTCAAAGCTAAGCAATATGAGGCTATGTATAATTCTACCACAATGCACTGATTTGATGCAAATATTTGCAAAAGCTTGAAAACCAGATTAGTTTTTTGCTTCCAAAATAAAATGTTAATTAAAAAAAATGAAAGCAGGAAAAAAGTCATGTTGCTGAACTACTGTAAATTTTCAGGTACCATTTATTTGCAGCATTATTTACTAACATGTGCTGGTGCATGCTAGTATTTCCCCAAAATATTCATGATTGAAAATCAGTATAACCAGTTTCAATAGGATTACGGGAAACTAAAAACAAGCATTGGCAAAGCCAGTTGTGAAATTAGTGGTCAGTTTTGTCAGTGTGACTTGTTTTGGAATGGTTTTTGTGAAACCTTACTGGTGAGGAGCTGCCTGACCCTCACCACTACAACACATTAGCAAAAGCAAAAATTGTTTTTGGTTTAAAAAATGGTTTCAAAAAGCACACTGCCACAGTAGTTACTGGCACTGAACAAAACTAAATTGTGTTCCAATATACTCCTAGTGAGACAGAATTTTATAAACTCAAATGGTCATGGTAAACACCAGACCAAATTAGGGGTCCAATTAAGGAAAGTCTTAATAGTGCATCCATGGTATATGTGCTTGCATTAAGCACAGCTATACAGCTTTCATGAATTCAAAAATTTATGTAAGTAGGACAAGAAATGGTACTCCTAGAAAATTGTGAACTGCATTTTAGCATGAATATGCAAGTGTAAATTTGCTTACGCGAAAATCTAGTTTGTAGGCCACTTTCCCTCCAATCACTTTATTCCCCCAGCTCTGGAAGAAGGTTTAAGTCTGCCATTGTCAGGAGTAAATTTCAACATATCAGTAAGAAAAAAAGATTCGAGCAGAGCTGTTGAACATCCTTAAAAGCATGCAAGTTAGTAGGTTTGCACACTCAAATGGGCATTGTATCCCTATAACTATTGCTTACCGCTACCTTCAGCCCCAGTAAGTAGATGTAGGACGCAACCTGCCCCATGGACAAGTATATATTTAATTAAATTCCGCACCCCTGTGGCCACCTTACTGTTCATACTCACCAAGAAATCTCCACCCCCGCCCAACAGTCCCCATCTTAACAGGAAGTCTACCCTGTTAATCCCCTCTCCCGCAGTAAGGTGCCCATAAGTCCCTACTCACCCTTTCGGCCTGCCCTGGTTGTTCTGTGGGATCCGAACAGACACAGCCTTCTCAAACACCTCTTGAAGGGAAGACTCGGTGGCGTTGTACGAGAGGTTATTCACGAGCAAAGTCTTGGAATCTAAGGAGACAGCAATGACTAGTGAACCCAACATGAAGGCCATACTGAGAGGACAAGTGCAGGACAGCGGGTATGAACAGGCATGTGCTTCAATTTGAGGGGGTGGGATTCACAGAACATAGCAAATCACCACATAAATAAACTTCACTGCAAAAAAAATCTGTATACGACTGCAGTCCATTTGATTCCCGGAAACACTCCCAAATTTCTTGAATCGTCCACAATAAATGACATGTCCAGCTTACAAACTTCATCCCAACAGGACTTTATCAGGGATCCCAATTCTCATGGTTCTTTTCACGACCTCCCCATAAACAATATTTACCTTCTTAATTCTACCTGCCCTTATGCGTGATCCTCTTGTGTAAACAAATGGACATGTTTTTGAGAGCCTGTGTACAATAACAGAATGCCATGTGTACAACATGTAGTTTTCTTTTGCATTGCTAGTAGACTAAAAAAAATTCCACTAAATTTGCCCCAAATCGTTACTCGTGCAATAGCTTAGACAGTACATACCACTTCCTCGCTTTGCACTCTTCTCTCCTGTGTAGTCTAAAAGAATCGATCGTCCATCAACTTCAGTCCCTTGCTTCTCCTCAATAACTTTATCTGCCTCCGCCTCAGTTTTGAATTCAATGTAGGCAATTCTGCGAAGGTAAAAGCAAGATTACAGGTCTACTATAAAACACAGGCGAAGGTCAAATAAATAAGGGGGAGAAAAAAAATAAAAAACACCTTACCCTCTACTACTGCCATCGTGGCCTAAAGGCAGCCTGATGTCGACAGCATTGTCAAAAATATCTTGCAGATCTTCAGTGGTTGTGGAATAAGGCAAGTTTTTCACAAATACTGTGCGTGCACTCCTTTCTGTAGGACAAATAAAGTCACCTAGATGTCATTTACAGTAAAGCAAAGTAGTTCTCACTCAGTCCCACTTTGTGCAGTTTCTACAAAAGCTATTAAAATGTAGCTGCAACTAGTACATTTCTACTTAACCGATAAGTGTGCATTCATTTTAACCCAACAGGTTTCAATGATACCAACACCCACAGATAAGTTAATAAAACTACATGTAAACATGCACTCTAGTAAACGATGTGGCCATCCATCTCCTGCCTCATTACTAAAGTGTCCTTTAATTCCAGTAGTCACAGCTCAGATATTGGCCCAGCAATCTTGACGGACAGCATTTCCAAGATCCAAAACAACCTAATATCAGTTTTTTTTATCTCCATTTAAAGAATGCATGGAGACTGAAAAATTGTTTTCTGCAAAAAAAATAAACTTGCAAAAGTGACATATCCATGAGCTTTGCAAAGTATTCACATGTGGTCAGGTTGTAACTGTACGAGTTTGAGAGACTGGACAGCCATTGGTTAAGCCGGCTGCAATTGTAAGAGGCTGGAGCCGTGCTGTGGCGCTTTATTCAATCTGGTTAGTCCGCCTGCATTACTGTAGAGAGTACTCTTCTGGGAGCCACTCCTAGGGTACTGGGGACCTATCGGAAGGTTTCGCTCTACTTGGGGTACCAACTCCAAGCTGGACCCATCTGTACCATGAAAGCTACTCAAACCAAAATAGGAGCGCAAGATAGGTCTGCATTCTCCTGCAATAACTTCACTGCATCCAGCACAGTCCCAGCCGCATCTCCAGCGTGCCAGCCAGTCCCAGCAGCATGGGCTTCAGCGATGCAACAACTTCAGGAAGGTGCATTAGTGCCACTGGGATATAGGTTAAACTGTGTGCTAAACTTGCAACAGTGGCCTGAGTGCCCAGGGGAAGGGGGGTGGGGGATGGGACGGGACATACAGCGACTCCGTACTCCTGGACAAAGCTATGGGCACGGCCTTCTAATGCTTGCAACTTGTCCTAAAAGTGCGTTGATTTTGGGATAAAGTCTTTATTTTTCTCTCCAACTTTCTCATACTCCCCCCCCCCCCCCCCCCCCCCCCCCCACACTCCAGAGATACCCACCCTGGTGTTCGGCTTCCTTAAAGCTGGGTCCCTTACTGACAATGATAGGGCCCTACTAGATCTACTCACTGCTGCAGTAAAAGTGTTTTTTAATAACTGGAAGGACACCAGTAAAGCCTACTTTACACCTGCTGGTTAAATTGAGTCACTAACCTAAGAGGAGCTGACAATATATCACAACTCGTAACGGCGTCCTCACAGACGAATATGGGACACTTTACAATTACTAAAGCGCTCACAAGCCACCATGAACCTCCTATCCTACACATCCCATTTAGTTAGACTTAGCTTGAGCTCTCCGTGACATTCCTATTGTCATCTTTGCTGCCTTTGACAGCAGCAGTTATCTGTGGGCCAAGGCACTGATACTACTTTTGCAACATGTATGATCATGGATATGTCTTTCCTTGTTATTTAATCGATTTCCTAATGTACATCACCCATTCAATTGTCCTTAGAAGTCATTAAGCTTATGTCTCAACCATGTTTTTTTTTCTTTTCAATGTCTATTACTATTTAATTTTTTGGAAACAACCAATAACTGAAGAAGAAAAAAGTGCATTGATGACCAATACGGTTGATGCAAGTATCTGGTGCCATGTTAGTTCTTAAAAAGCAGAGTCCCGTTCCTATACTGCTGGGCAATATTTAACATGGCAGGAGCAGATGATTGTAGGTATATATTGTAGTAGCATTCACCTCTGAAATGGGGTTGTGCAATCAGATTAGGAACTTCACCATTTGTAGCTATAACCGAGTGCTTTCCGTTTAAGCCTTTCAGAGCAGAAGAGTGCTCCAATGCTCTGTAGCATCAATTTTGTGGAATGGCTAGTGTCAGTTAGGTTGAGGCATGGGTGCTTCGTGTAATTCGATTTAACCCCTTTAATGCTGCGGATGGCCCCTGGCCGTCTCAGCACTGATTCCCGCCGCAGTCAATGTGTTAAATAGGATTTTATCGTGCGTCTATTAGTATTCATAATCACTGCGCACATGCAGGATTGAAGCCATTTAAATCTTCCCCCTGAATAGTGGTTCACCATTTGGATAGGCCTGCTCCTTTAATAACCATGGCAGGCAGCACCCCCTCCGATAAATACTGAAAAAACCCAATTTGCTACTAGTTATAGCAGTGCAAAGTCATCCTGTGCGTCCTGGGCACCCCCGACTTTTTGCTGACTGATACTGGTGGTAGCTGGTTTTGACTGACTCTGGACCTTGCCCAAACAGGCCCAGTGCTTTGCTGAAAGAGGTGGGGCACACTTGTAGCCCCAGTATCATGGGGCATTGCAGTTTAGAGGCAAGCAGCTTTTTCTGCACTTGCACACTGCTGAAGCCAGGTCAGTTTAAAAACTGCCTGGGGTGCCAGGACTTCTTTTATAAAGTAAAGTGTGCCTAAACTAGACGTTGGTGGCAGTTATCCATTAGGTACACCCTTATAAAATGAGTTTATATGCTTGGGTAAAGAGAAATCCCTTGGGGGTAAAGTGCTGCTCAAATTCGACTGATGTCAGGAGCCCAGTAAAGGGAGAATCTGCAATATTTCTACAGATTCAGAACCCCTAAAATCTCCTAGTTACACATAGGGTTCCTGTAGATATAAGGCAAGTACTTCCGAACTATGATTTTGTAAGTACTGGTGCAGTAAAAATGGCCCAAGTCATTTTTTCCCCATTGCAAATCCCTGGTTGATTCATAACTATTGATAGGAGAGGACTAGAAAGAATAGCCATTCAAAGACTTCCCAGAATGGTAGCAATAAATCAAATATATTTTTTAATTCTCCTGAAGTGTATGTTAGTCCAAATTCAACATTCCAGTGGTCTGCCCTGATGGTTAGAGTTAAGTGGATTAGCCTACCATGAAGAGGTGATAGGGTAGGGTTAACCTGCTCTGCTGGGAGGGCAGTGTGCTGTTCCATAGGACTTCCAGGCCAGGGGGAGGAGTCTTAAACCATGGTCTACACAGAGGGATGTCCAGTGTCAGTTTCCAATCTACATTTTTGACCCCCGCCAGGCCTAGGAATAGGGAAGGTATGTGCAGATGGTAGGGGGAGAGCCAATGGAAATCAGCCATCCTAGGGTGTGTTTAGCCAGCTCTTACCACCTTGCTGGAAATCAGCCATTATGGATTTGGAAGATTTGTTGTACTCTGGGACAAATAATGCCACTACAGGATGTCAACTTGGGAGCTATCCTGCTCCCACTGGTCAGAAGTGACCTCCTGCATGACCCAGAGCCCTTTGAATAAGTGTCTGAGGGGCAGAGCCCTCCTGTTCTGCTGCTTGAAACTGAAGAGAATTATAAGGGTCTGCCTGTGCGGAAGATTTTGAAGTGCATTTCTAAAGGCAATGACTTTGCCCTTTTTTTCCGCCATTGGAAACTATAGCCATGTGAATCAAACCTGCTTCAAGGACTTAAGGATGGACTACCTGCAAGCTACAGATTAAGAGCTCACCTGGACCTCCCCACAAAGCATTTCCAGCCTGGAGTACCAGTGGATTTGTAAGGGTTGTGTTCAAGTGGATTGTTTAATTGGTTTTATACTTTTAAGGACCCTCTTGGAGATTCCAGAACCTTGAATTGTGTGTTGGATACTTTGGGACCCGCAAGTAGAACTTCAGGAGGGAGTTCTAACTGGACCCCACCTGCTGGAGAAGGTGGCCCACTACAGTGGTGCAAAAATTCTCCATAACAGTTTCTAAAGATGTCCCGGTCAGTAAAAAAATGACTAAAGGGGCACTGTTGGTTTTTAAGCACTAGAAAGTGACTAATCTTTAAAAATTCATCTCTGGTTTCCTACAGTGGATTTTTTCGTTTTGGCGTCAGCTAAAATTAAAAATATTACCTACGTTTATAAAATCGGTGTTCGATTTTTATTTTGTGTTGTCTTAATTCAATGAAATTGTGATTTACATACCAGTCTTTGAAGCTAAGCCAGTCTACTAAGGGTTGAGCAGAGGCATCATTTTTTAAGACCTATGGAGAGTCGTACCATGTGTTTGTGTCCTCATTGCTAGCAGTAGACCTACATTTGCCTCTACCAATAACCCACTTTCCAACATAGTAAACACAATCTTTGGACCACTGCTTTTTATTTTCTCCCTGCTGTTTCAGGTCCCAGGTATGAGCCATTCAATCAATTTCCGAAACAATGATGACCATTGTGTATGGGTGGTGCGGTTTCTTGAGTCACTCTTGCAGATGTTACCGTCCATGTGGAATGTCATTTATGACGCTGAGGGCCAATGAAGGTGTCTGGCTAAGGACTAAGCAGGGCGAGGAAAATCCTTATGAGCCCTGAGGGCAAGTCTAGTTTCCACCACCTGCTTTATATGAAGGGTTAATGTATGTACACATTTTAACTACGAGGGTGTCTAAGAATGTTTCATACTTCAAATGAGAAGATGGTGACCCAGCACTTTTCGATCATACTACTACCTTTACTCCAGGGTCCCAAGTAGAGGCGCTAACTTATTCATAAACGCATTACTGTCTCAGCCCTCTTTCCCACCCCATTTGAAAGACCTTACCACTGATTAAAAGAGCGGGCAGTGAATAACCCACTGATAGCTGTCCTTAAAAAGTTAAAGCTAAACAGGAGTTGCCTTGGTATACTTTAATGGCATTATATACAGTTAAATTAAAACAAGCATTGGCCAACTTGCTAAGATCTCCCAATAAACACTTTCTAGGCTCTTCCTTTTCTATTTCACATTACCCATCTCAACTGAACTCACTCATGCCCACAGCTCATGTTTCACTATACTAACCCTCCACTTATTTCTTTTGCGGTTCTAAGTGCTATATAAATGCAATTCCTATACAATGACAGCAAATACAGAATCCCACTCAATGCAATGGAGCAAACATAAACACTTTGTAAATGCACTTAGGTAACGGAATTGTACTATTTCTCCAGCAGTGCAGCATCATCCTTCGCACAGTAAGCTTACCCTTCTTGCTTTCAAGGTTGCCTTCTTTGGTTCTGGCTCGCTCCATCTTTATCTCCAGGCCTAGAATTTTTTTACCGTTGAAATTAACGGCCTTCTCCAAATCTTCCTCAGTGGAAAAATCTACATATCCAAATTTCCTGAAATGGACAATTTATTTAGATCGCATTTGACATTTTACTGCACTTCATAAACAGTCAATAGAGGTGTTGAACAAACTTACTTTGATCCACCAATTCGCACATCAGAAACAGTCAGGTTCTTTTTGCCGAAAAATTGTCTGATGGCCTCCTTCAGCTCATCAAAGTCCTTCTCCGGGTTCAAATTACCAAGATAGAGGGAGAAACCAGCTGAAAGATATAAATAAAATAAAAAGGGTTACCACTTCAAGAACACCAACTGGATGACAATCTGCTAGTTACAGCAGAGTCCAAACTTCAGAGCAATGAGCACCATTACAATAATATGTCCAATACGGCCAATAGTTGAACACAGCACATCAGTTAACAGTGGCATCAGAAATCAGGATTAAGTCCCATAGTGTTCATCACATGTTCTGAGATCAACTGTGAAGGCCGCACTCAAAGCACCCCCCAAGGGGGAGCACAATGTCCCCTATTCAAAGCCAATGCCCAACTACTCACTTTCAGTTCCTTCCGTCTTTGGCTTTTTTGCTTCCGGAGCGCTTTTCGCCTTGGGAACCTCCTTCTTCCGCTTGCCAGACTCCTTCACGGTTTCTTGATGGGAACACAAACCTCAATGATTATTTACCTAATCATACAAACCTTGCACATTTAAGGGTAATCTCTAAACGAGTATAAACATACCCTTCTCTTCGTCGTCATCGTCCTCTTCATCGTCGTCCTCCTCATCGTCATCATCATCACCCTCCTCCTCATCAGAGGACTCTGTCGTGACCGCAGGTGCCTTCGCTGGCGGGGCAGCCTTGGCCTTGGGTGGAGGCGGTGTTGTATCCATTGCCTCGTCAGAGTCTTAAAAAAAAAAAAAAGGACTATCTTGAAGAAAGGCGAGAGTAAACAGCAGCAATCCTCGTAGTATTTAGAGGAAACCCTGTATTCATATTCGCTTAATGAACAGCGCATCACTCGACCATTACTAGGCCAAAGACAAGCGAGGAGGCTGCTCTTTGTAACGTGGGCTACGTTACAATGATCAGGCACGGGCTTCGCAGGAGTGCACAACACCTCACTTTCTCCCACTCACGCCAAGGAGGAAGCACATCAGAAAAGATAAAAGACATCAGGGATTCAGCATTAAGTCCCTAGGTGTTCATCATGTGTGCCACCACTCGAGAACGGTTCTACCCAACATTCAGTAAAAAAGAAAAATAGCATACCTTCATCATCGTCATCCTCCTCGTCATCATCCTCTTCCTCGGATTCTTCTTTTTTGGCTGCCTTTTTCTTTGCGGACTTCTTATCAGCCTTTGGGGCCTCTGGCTTCTTGGCAGCGGGTTTTTTGGGAGGAGGAGTTTCCTCTTCGGATTCTGTGAGAGGTGAGAGATCGACAAAACTTAAAACCCATATATATATGCAAGATCACCGGCTAGGCCACTTCTACAAAGTCCCCGTTAAAAATAGAGAACCGTACAAACAGTCCAAGTCTGGGACTGCGCACCATCGGCAAGAAAAGCTTTTCAGCAAATACACAACTATAGTTTCAGACAATCTAGGATCACCCCAAGAGCTGCCACGCACGTGTCACTGGCCAATGCCACACACGACTATTCTGGCATGACTAACTACCCGGCTAAGGACTACTCCAGTCCCGTTAGCTTTCAGATGCCCACCAATGCTCACATGGGGCGCCCCTAGGCATTCGTGAACCATGCCTACGAGTGTTCTCTTTAAAGCCTTACCAGACTCATCTTCGTCGTCGTCCTCCTCGTCGTCGTCATCGTCCTCGCTCTCTTCCTTCTGGGCCTTCTTGCCGTTCTTGGCCCCTGCGGCCTTCTTCCCTGGGGTGATCACAGGCTTGGCAGGGGTGGCTGCCTTCTTCCCTGGCGTGGCTGCCTTCTTGCCCGGAGTGGCGGATGCCTTGGCTGGAGTCACAGCCTTCTTCTGAGGGACCTCCTGCAGATACATAAACCAAGACGTTAGTCGTGCCCAACACCGCCCATACCAGGAGGGCTGAATTCCCATTTAATCAGGGCCCCCAAGATTTACCTCTTCCTCCTCACTATCATCATCCTCTTCAGAGTCCTCCTCTTCATCACTGTCGTCGACATCCTTTGGCGGAGGAGGGGCGACCTTCTTCGGTTTTCCTTGTTTCTGAGCTCCCTAAAACGGTAATTAAAGGATCATCAACTATTAAGAAAAAATATAACCGCATGAGGGTTCATCTTGTTTGAAAGTTACTTTTACACCCCGAAACAGGTCCTATCGCTACAGGCATCTCTACACCATCACCACCCTGGCTACTACATTTAATACAGAATCCAACCGCGTTAGAAAGTATTTTTTAATCCACCGAACATGCACGTGGGTAGATTCCTTGACGGGAAAAAAAGTAAACAAAGCGCGATCCGGGTGCAGTGCCAAGGAAATAAAAGTGCAGTTACACCAAAAGGCGTGGGTCAGCCAGGCACGTGCAATACGCACATTCGGACCCCTGCGCCACGTGCTCACGCGCCGCCCGACAGCTGCCGCCTCGCGCATGGCATTCCTACTACTACGGGATGCGGTCGAGGGCCTGCGCCTGACGTCGGCACGCACAACTGGCCACGGTGTTCACGGCGCGTGGCGAGGAACAGAGCGGAGGGGCCTGGTGTACTCTCGCGCACGGGCTCGCGCCCGCCGCGGCGCAGATACGTCACAATCAGCTCTAACGGCGACGGGCAGGCGCGGGTACGGATTGGGGGGAAAGAAGAGGCGGCAATTGAGCGGCCTGTACCCCGAGGCCTTCTACCCCCGGAGCGGGCCTACAGCGACGCTACGCCGCCCCAGCGGGAAACGGGAGGGCTAGAGACCCAGGGCAGCACTTTCCCCGCGCTTTAAGGAAAGAAGGAGGCCATGAAATGTTAGAGAAATGGATTTAACGAGGCCGCCGATGTGATCGAGGGCCCGGGCTCTAGAGCCCTCACCGCTGCCTCCCCAGGTCAGCTCGATCTCAACCGTTTAACGGATCCCCCCCCCCCACAAGGAATAGGAAGAGAATACCGGTTACACTAAGGCACCCTCACCCCCCTCCACCGGGGCCTGGATAACCAACAGGCCGCCGGCGGGAAGCAGGACTTTTCTCAGGCCTAGCCGCGAATGAACCCCGCTTTCGGCGCGAGCCGCCGCCGCTGCTCACCTTTGCTAGCTTCACCATGATGGCGTTGGGTAGCCGCGGGTTCCCGGGTGACGTGGGGTCGGGGTGCTGGTGGAGCTGCACGTGCGGCCTGTGCTCTGCAGCGTCTGATGTGCGAGAGCGCGCGGAGCTAAAGAGAGAAGGGACGGGAGTGCGGGCGAGGACCTCCCTCACCCTCCAAGAGGCTAAAAACCAGAGGTTGCGACGCGTCACGGCAGAGGGCCAATGCCAGCGCGCCGCTGGGCGCGGACCTGCCCACTTCCCTTCCTGCTACCAATGGGATGGGATACTTCTTCCTAGTGCCGCCCACTTCCTACCAAGAGGAGGGGCGGTCCTAGTGTCTGTCCTCGAATGTCCATAGTTCCGCGACCAACCGCCGGGGCCGTCTTTGCGTTGTGAAAAAACTTGTGTCCAATCAGGAGTCTCTGGTGGGGAAGGCCTTCTCCGCGAATCGGACGCGAGTAGGTTGCACCGCAGCCAATGGAGAGCGAGTTCTTGTTTGTGTCCATTTTGTGTTTTGTCTGCAGGCTGCTTTGGTGTACGCTCGGATGATGGCGGCTCCCAGGGTCCCACATGTGTGGACGAGTTGGGCGAAACACCCCCTCCCCGCCTCCGTTCCCTCTATATGGAGAGGTTGTGTTGACGAAGAGAGCCCCCTGTGCTATTCTCAGCCTATTTTAACTCAGTTTGAGAGGCAGGTTGTTGAAAGCAAAGCATTGCCAAAGGCATGGTTGTTAACGCTGATGTTCCATTTTTTTGCCGTTTAGTATTGCATCGATAGAAATTACATTGGTGTTTGTGTTGTTTTATTGTGACAGAACCAATTAAACATCTTTACGCTGTACTGTATCATAGTAGTGGAACCCCATGCTTTTATGCATGCAATTATTTTTTTACGACTGTTTGTACGATATTCCGTTTCTTTTAATGCGTGGGAGTATATTTGTGTGCATCCGTTTCATGTATTATCTCATTTGATATACATATTTTTACAGAAAACAGATTGTATCATCATATGTTGGTTAGTTCGTTTTTGCATGTGTTTGACTGCGGTTGAATTTTTTGCGTATTTGTAAATTTGCTTTGGAGAGGAGGGACATGCAGAATGAAAAGAAGGGGCCAATATCTACAGCATACATTTGAGAACTTCATTCCCATCCAAAATCCATACTTCGCATCAGTCATCCCTAAATCTCATCCATCGTCCCTACTTCTCAACCTACGCAAGTCTGTAATCGCCCCTACTTCGTATTTGTATTTCTTATCCATCATTCCCTGTTGAAATTAGGAGAGGAAATGCAATTTCAGGTTTGATTTCAGTGAATCCAATACTATACACTATTTAATTTTAAGCAAGTGCTTTTCTGTTTACACAGATCTTCCAGCATTTCTCGATTAACGAAATCAGCAGAGGAGCACAATGCAATATTTATCTGTTTGGCCACAAAAAAATAAAGGGCTCCGTCAGACCTGAAAAAAAATGATTCCATCTTAAGTACACACACCACTAAATGATGCAGTCGAGCCATTTTTATTTATTTATTTCAAAAGTTTTATATAGCGCTAGCTAGACCCGTATGTATCGGAGCGCTTCACATACACACTGTGAAAAACAGAAGGACCTTACATTACATAGAAGGATGACAGTAAGTAAGCAAACCACGGATAAAGAATACAGCATGAACAATAAATAACTGTGCAACGGAGGGGGAGAGAATAAAAAGAAAACAAGGTGCCTGCCTGATTCCTTCTGCTGCATTAGGGATTACAGATTCAAAAGTACAATTGTGTCTGTGGGCTCTGCCCTGTGACATGATTGTAAGCTTTAAGAGTGCGTTCTCAGCTGTGCTTGCGTCAGAGAATCTAAGCGGGAAACAATGCTGTGATAAACGAGAAAAGGAAAGTATGGCTTCATTGGCAAACTCTGTAAAATGGCACTAATGTGTTTAGGTGTGAATAAAACCAATCTGGCCATGTTGCAGCTACTTGTTCTGTTTGAATATTTTTTTCCTTTATTTTGTTTCTCTGTATCGAGGCTGCACTTTGAAAGAGAAAAATGTATCGAAAAAACACATTTTTCTGCAGTTTTTTTCAGGGGGTGGAACCTATTGACAGGGTAACAAATGAAGGAAAGATGAGGAAAAAGAGGGTAAGTACAGTTTCTTGAATTCACAGTTTTCTGCATGTGAGGAGGAGCAAGAAAGAAATAAAATGAAGGAGAGAGGAGAGAACAGGCAAAAATAAACAAGCAGGGAGGTGCGTTTTTAATGTTGCTCAGGTAGAAATTTCATCTTCTGAGGGCCTTGCTGGGCACAGCCCTCTGCCTCTGGCCTCTTTTTCAGAATGAGCAGGCAAGTTCTCCATACACGTATAGCACAATACTCCAGTTTGTCTGGTCTGAGGTCCATCAGTGAATATGCGGGAAGCTTAAAACTTGAATTGCAGAGGCTGCTACCTATCGTGTTTAAAGAGCATTGATTTAGAAAAGCTGCATGCCTTGGCCCCAATGCTGCTGAAAGAACGTCGAGAAAACAAAAGTAGCGCTTCATTGGCAAACTCTTTAAAGTGATGCTAACATGTTTGGGTGTGACTAAAGGCAACATGGTAACTTTGCGGCTACTTTGTTTTATCATTTTTTCCTTCCTTTTGTTTTTCTTCACCAGGGCTGAACTTTTGAAGGGAAACATGTCTGAAAAAACCAGTTTTAGCTATGTGTTTCTTTCTTTTTTTAATACATTTCTCAGGGGAACAAATAATGGAGAGGAAAAATAGGGTAATATTTGTTTCTTGAGGTTGCTGTTTTCAGCAGGTGAGGAGGAGCGAGAGAAAGGGAGTGACCGAGAGCTGCCAGCAGCCTCCGCGCCAAAGGCAAATATGTGCTCAATTTTATCAACACCCCACAAGCTCTGTCAGATAGGCTTTTGGGAACACAGGATGGGACGAGGGGCCTATTCAGTCCATCAGACGCAACTGCAAGGATTCACAAAGCTGTATTACAAGTAAAATAAAAGTGCCACAATAATGCTGCACAATGCTGCACAATGTTTATTTTTGTGCCGCAAAATGTGCAAATCTATGCTACACTATTCTGGGGGATCTTTGTTACACATAAAACTGAACCAGAAACGGTTTCCTCATGATCGGTATAATGCTGTCACCCAAGTGTTGATTTATGGCCCAAGTAGCAGCACCTTATATTACCCTAACATTTAGAGATTTTGGCAGAGGCCTTTCTTAATAGAAAAACAATTAAATAAAATCAAATTCTGCACAGGATTGGATTCACTGTAAGCAAAGTGCACAGTGTGCAGTGAGAAGGTTATTTTTGCAATGCCTAGACCAATAGAATGCAGCCCTCCCTCTAAACTGATTGGCTGTTACCAGTCAGTCAGTGTGAAAGGAGTGTTTCACATCCTTGAAAGTGTGTTGGTGTGCCTGAGGGTTGAAGAATGAGAAGTTGGGATGATGGATGTAGTATGAGAAGCAGGGTTAGATAAGTAGTTGTGATGGATGAGAAGTACTGATGATGGATGTCCATGTTTCCTATCCCCAAGAGAACCATAGCACTTGCAAGGGACAACAGGAGAGTGGCTCAGATAATGCTAGGATTCAGAGATGCTCAACTTTGCCTCTTGTAACAAGTTCCATTTTAAGTGAAATTAATTAAACTAGGCAGCAGTCATGGTGTCTGTGACAACGTGGTCGGTGGCGTTATCAACAATCAGGTTAGAGAGACACGGCACGCAGAAAGAGATGCCCAGGAAAAAGTTGGTGTTACAGTAACCAGTTCCAGGCACTCTTGAAGGTCCATCAAGGGACGATGTAGACATCTTTCACCTGTGCTCCACTTGGCTCTAAGATACTGCATGCCCTTCATGAGAGATGTTGGTCTCAGTATTTTGAGGAGGACATGACCTGATGCATCAATATAATGATGCTTTATCGGTGCAGTGGCTCCCAATGCAGGAAACAGTCTTGTGTCTCCCTTGGACTATAAAAGAATACCTTGTTGATTCCATTACTTTGCATCGGGGAGATAAGGCTAAAATATTTGTGGTATGCTTTGGGAAACAAAGCTCATTTTCGAATGATGTTTAACTGTGGTCAGTCTTTGTCATGAGGTTTGCCAGTGCTATTTTATAGTTTGTGTGGGCAGTCTGAGAAACCTACAGCTGTTCTGTTTTCCTGTTTAAGGCCTCTTACTGACTCCAAGCCTCTCTCTCCAAGCCTCTGACTCCAAGCCTCTCTCTCCCAGCCTCTCTCTCCAAACCTCTGACTCCAACTTTCTGACTCCAAGCCTCGCTCTCCAAACCTCTGACTCCAAGCCTCTCTCTCCAAACCTCTAACTCAAGCCTCTCTCTTCGAGTTTCTGACTCCAAGCCTCTGACTCCAAGCCTCTGATTCTAAGCCTCTGACTCATAGCCTCTCTCTCCAAGCCTCAGACTCCCAGCCTCTCCAAGCCTTTCCCGCCGAGCCTCTCTCTCCAAGCCTCTGACTCCAAACTTCTGACTCCAAGCCTCTGTCGCCAAGCCTCTCTCTTCAAGCCTCTTATTCCAAGCCTCTGACTCCAAGCCTCACGACTCATAGCCTCCTTCTACCAGCCTCTCTCTCCTAGCCCCTCTCTCAAAGCCTCTGACTCCAAGCCCCTCTCTCCTAGCCTCTGACTCCAAGCTTCTTTTTCCTAGCCTCTGACTCCCAAGAGTCTCTCTCAAAGCCTCGGACCCCAAGCTTCTGACCCCAAGCCTCTCTCTCAAAGCCTCTGACCCCAATCCCCCCTTTCCAATCCTCTCTCTCCAAGCCTCTCACTCAAGCCTCTCTCTCAAGCCTCTGACTCCAAACTTCCGACTCCAAGCTTCTGACTCTGAGCCTCTCTCTCCAAACGCTGACTCCAAACCTCTGAATCTAAACCTCTGACTCCAAGCCTCTCTTCAAGCCTCTGACTCCAAGCCTCTCTCTCCAAGCCCCTGACTCCAAGCCTCTCTCTCCAAGCCCCTGACTCCAAGCCTCTCTCTCCAAGCCTCTCTCTCCAAGCCCCTGACTCCAAGCCTCTCTCTCCAAGCCCCTGACTCCAAGCCTCTCTCTCTCCAAGCCTCTGACTCCAAACCTCTGATTCTAAGCCTCTGACTCATAGCCTCTCTCTCCAAGCCTCTTTATCCAAGCTTTTAACGGTGCCCCTTCGCCTGTGTTGAGGTGGGGATCATACCTGACGTCCTTGAGGAGCATTGAGGCGGTAAGGAGGAAAAGCGGCACCGGGCGTGTGGCTGCAGCGGGGCTGCGAGCGTGCGGGGACTTCAATTCCCAGAAGTCCCTGCCAGACCGACGGAGAGCTTCCGGTCCGCTCTCCCTGCTGGCCCGCCCCCCGCCCTCCTGAGGCTTCATAACAACATCCTACTCCCGCAGCGCGGGACGCAGCCCGGGCGAAGACGGGGCAAAGACAGGGCCGTTACAGACCGAGCAAGACCGGACCGGGCCATCCCCCTTGGTTGTGTCTCGTCCAAACTGTAGTATAATTCTCATTTTGTAAAGGCTATATCCTCAACTTCAAATATGTCCGTTCGAGCCACACGAAGTAAAACCACAAAAATTGGTAAAAAGGTTACAGGGACATTGGATGACTTTATCACAAGGACTAGCCTGTCTATTGATAACGAGATTACTAAGCTCCAGCACAGAGTCTCCTTAGAGCTGGAGTCTGCAAGGAAATTGTCAATAGAACTGGCACTGAAAAAGAAATCCTCATTAGGTCATATTGCTACTTCCAAAACCCCGGAGCGCGTTACTGGCCCTGTTCCTATCATCACCTTGGCTGAAGTACACTCTACACATGAGGAGGTAGCTTCCATTGTTAATTCAGAAGTAGGCAGCCAAGGTTCACCTGATAGTGCAGCTCCAGAAAACACTTTACCCTCTGAACTCCTGACTGAGGCTAACCCGGGGGACAAAGCGCTGGGGGGAATTGGTCCGAGTGACACCCGAGAAACTGTCAAGCCACCACCTAAACATAAACCTATCCGTCTACGCTAGAAAGAAGGCTAAGGTAGCATCAAATCAAAGTCTCCTAGGGGGGGGGGGGGGGGGGGGGGGCCCAACAGCCAATTGTCATCCCTACTACTGGGACTGACCATATGCCCTCTAATAACCAATGCAGCACAGATAACCTAGAGCTATCTAACCCGGTACAAAGCATGGATGAATTAACAGAAGAGGGTGAGAATATCTCTACATCTAGGTACTCCACACAAGGGGACAGGGAAGAATTCTTGAAAATAGTCTGGGAAACGCTTAAAGCACTTCTCAGGCCATTAGAAGTTAGGCTAGCTGGTATTGAAAATCAATTACTTGAGGTAGAGAAGAGGGTTATAACGTTAGCAAGTATAAGCCTTAATGGCAATGATACTTCTATACATGCTCAAACTCTTGCACCTGCTGTAACCTCAAATACTAACCCATTTAGTGTCTTGCAACAAAAAGAAGGGGTAGCCAAAAACAAAAACTCCAATTTGAAAGTTATCACCCAAACAGCACCTACTACCACACCCTTGAATGTGCCACCGGCAAATACAACCAAATCTCAGCCTTCTGTTGCTGCCCAATGTAAAAAATCGCAGCCAGTAAATGTGCCTACCACTAATCCTACGGCCGCTAAACCTTCTGTTTCTCAGAAGTCCTTGCAAACAACTAGACCCCACAAGAGCAATAATACCCAGGGCCCTAATAAATCCATGCTCGATAGATCCCAAGCTAATAGAATGGACTCGCATAACCTCCAGTCAGCTTATCCCCACAACAACTTCAGGGGAGGATATATCGATCTGCCCCCTGATGCTAGTCCATTTGTCATTGTCCTCACTGGTGTCCCCGAACTACAAAATCAAAATGAAGAGAATTTTGCTTCATTAAAAAACAAGGTGATTTATTGGTTAAATTCAAATAAACCGATTCCAAATCATATGAAAAGCAAAATTCTGATGGTACGTAGGGTACCATGGGTTGGACAAATGACAAAGTCAGTTCCGGGCGACTGTATAGTTATCTCATTTGAGGAACCACACAGTGCGGAACAAATCTGTGCATGGAAATCGTATGGAGACACATTTCCCATTACAGCTAGACCCCTCTCATTTTTTTACCCTCCTCCGAGGGTTCCCAAGTATGGTCCTGGTTGGAACACTCCTAATCTGTTTCATGGCTACGCACCAAACCCGGCCAGACAAACTGAGCTAAATATGTGGTCTGGAGTTCCCACATTCAATAGGTTCAGCTGCTTAGATGCAGTGGACTGACTTGAGACCATGCCAAACTGTATTCCCATGCTTTATGATCTTCATTGTACATTGGGCGTGGGGCAGGATCTTTATAGTTTAGGAATAACTACTTCTTACAAGCAAACCAATTCTGAAGGTAATCCAGTATGCACTAACACGCCGAAAGAATGTCATGGTGAAAATCTTAATCGTGCAGTAGGGGCAGTGGTAACAAATGCAGAGAACCAAATAGACAACACACATTTAGATAGTATTGTTCCCTTGGCGGCCTTAGTAGTGCCTACTGTTAACTGTGTCCTTTCTGATAAAGTGCCAACCCCAAAACTGAAATTTCTATCCTGGAATATTGCTGGGGTTGGAAAAAACTTGAAGGACCCTGATTGGGCGGGCAAACTATGTTGATTCTGGTGAAATCTGCCTACTGCAGGAAACTTGGGCTATGGATATACCACACAGGATGGGTTTTAAAACCTTTGGTAAAGTGGCAACACAGCCTGAGAGGGGAAGGCCAGCCGGGGGACTGATCATATGGATCAAAATCACACTAACTGTAAGGACTGAATACATAGATACAGGAACCCCTGATATCCTAGCTATAAAGATCACTACTGCAAAGGGGTATGAATACTTCATTATCAATGTTTATAATAGACCCATAGGTCGTTCTAGGGTCTCACCTACCCTGGAAATCTTGGACTTCTTCTTAAAAATGGTGGTCGGCGATGTCCCAGTAATTTTGGGAGGTGACTTGAATTGCAATTTCGAACCAATTCTTGGTATCACTGAAGTTTTCGAGGATGAAGATCATGCCTATAACATCCCCCAACTCGAAACTTCAAAATACGTCAAGTGTACCACCCTAGCAGTCCAACTTCTAAGGCTAACAGTTGATCATGGCTTGAGAGCTTGCAATGGATGCTTTTCGTCTGACCTAACCAAACAGCCAACCTTTGCAAAATCAGAAAGTAGGCTTGATTTCATTCTTGTATCATTGAGTTTGGCACTTTATGATGGATTGTAGAGTAGTAAACAGGGATGAGAGTGATCATTATCCCCTGGAACTCCATATCGATGCACATATGCTCAGTGATTTTACGAACAGGGAAGCTGCTGATGAATTATGTGAAACTGTACACATCAATAACAATAGACGTGCCCTAAAATGGCCGCACTTGCTATCTGATGGCACAACCCTAGCAGCGGTCTATTCTCTTTTTGATTCGATCTTTGGCCCCATAGCTGGTCAACCCTTCCTAACTGAGAACTATGCACATTTTGCTGAACTGCACAAAATTTTCTTTGACAAACTTAAGATTCACATGACTAAAATGCCAAAGAAACATCAGCAAAACGTAAGGATGGGTTGCCATGGGAAGCTTTGGTATAATCGTTCGTGTAAGATGGCCAAAAGGAAACTTCTAATTGCTATCAAAGAGGGCTCAAAATTGGATGTTAAACTTGCAAGGGAAGAATACAAGCACGTCTTAAAGGATTCTAAAAAAGAATGGGAAGAGCTGCTCTGGGCAGATATGTTGGCTGCTGCTAAAACAAATGACAATGTTGGCTTTTGGAGGTTGGTTGCAAATGGGGGGCATGCAGGAAGAGCTGTTAAGGACACATTTTTGGATGAACTAACATGGGTAAATCATTTTACATCCCTGTACAAACAATATGACAGTGCTGCTGGTGAGGACCCATGGTTACCCCCACCTCCTGAATGCCTTGACTTCACATTGGAAGAAACAATGAAGGCAATCAACGAATTAAAAAACAGTAAAGCCCCCGGTCCGGATAAAATACCTGGTGACCTTTACAAACACGCAATTGAAGTCTGGGCTCCTTATATAAACCGCTTATTTAACGTTTTGTCAAAAGATTGTTCATTTCCCGAAAGCTGGCGTGCAGCGGAAGTTGTACTAATTTTTAAAAAAGGTAGTAGATCTGATCCCTCTAATTATAGACCCATTAGTCTAATGGATACCCTGCAAAAACTCTACGCCAAGCATTTATTATATCGAATGAATGATTGGCTGGAGGAGTCAAAAATATTTACTAAATTTCAGGCCGGCTTTAGGTCCAAGACTAGTACACTGGACCAGGTCTTCAGATTCTGTTGTATTTACTGGAAGTACGTACATATTAGGAAGGGTCACTTGTATGTAGCGTTTGTTGACCTTAGAGCTGCATTTGATCTTGTTCCTAGAAATCTGCTCTGGAGTTCCTTAAATAAAGCCGGGATGCCAGGGTGTCTGCTAACACAGATAATTGAGTTACACGCTAGAAACCATGCCAACATTAGATGGGGCCCAAGTGGCGAACTGTCCCGCGATATTCCAATCGAGCGCGGCGTTCGTCAGGGATGTGTCTTGGCCCCCACTTTATTCTCTATATTTGTTAATGATGTTCCAGAATATCTAAATGCCTGTAACAACGATTCACCCCAGCTAAATGGAGAGAGAGTACCTGCGTTGCTCTTCGCGGATGATACCATCCTAATATCCCAGACTAAGAGGGGCCTCCAGATACTCTTAAACTCCTTTAGTGGTTACTGTGAAAAAAAGGCTTATAAATAAATACTAACAAAACTAAATGTATGGCATTAAACCCTAGCAGACCTGACAGAGGGATTCTGACTCTGAATGGACAAACTCTTGGAGTTGTTGATAACTTTTCTTATTTGGGGGTGGTACTTGACTCAAAGTTAACATGGAAGGCCCAAATTGAGAAAAGTAAGGTGGTATATGCTCAAAATGTTAAACCTATAATGAGCAAACTGAATGCTAGTACAAGCAAGAGTGTAACACCTGTTCTTGAACTCTTTAAATTTAAAATCCAATCTGCTACTCTATATGGGGCCGAAATATGGGGTCCCTGGGCCAGAGAGTGCTTTCAAGGATTGGATAACAAATTTATGAGATCAATAGTAAGGGTTCCTACTAGCACCCCCTTAATCCCCCTCCAATTTGATTTAAATTTCAAACAAACTGATTACTTTACAATTATAAGACCTTTGATGTTCTGGATTAGAATTTGGTCCACTCCAGAATTATTGGACTATAAGAACAGCCTTCAAGAGGTATTAAACCTCGATTCTTTTAACTCCATCCTATGGTTTGGACATATACAAAAATGGTTTAGAATGCTGGGTCTGAACTCATTATGGGAACACCCGGAGAACCTTCCACCCTTTGCAAAAACCATGGTGAAGAGAGCTTTTTGGTCCTATATGAACAATAAGGTTGTACACGAGAGTAGAACTGGGACCTTAACTAAAGATTTCTTATTGTTTAAAGGCGAACCCTGTTTCGAATCATTTCTGGATGAAATCGAGCCTCCTGTGGCTAAGACCCTCTACCTGAAATTCAGATATGGGAATCTTATGTTAAATTCTAATTTAGAACGTTGGTCAAAGAAAAGTGTGGCATGTACAATTGACAATAATAGAATATGTCCTATGTGTTTAGTTTCCTGTTTGGAGAACGAAGTTCACATGCTCTTTGTATGCAAAGCGTACACGAAAGCCCGGAAAAAATGGCTAAAACCTATGTGTGCTCTCCTAGGAACTAGACATTGTCATACTGCATATAGGATTGTCAAAACGGATACTGCCCAGTTCATTGTATTTAGCATTAGTAGATTCCTAAATTCAGTGTTTTTTATACGAAAGAAATTGGGTCAAATGCTTTGAGAAATTGTGTCAGATACTTCAAGAAGGTCTATTCTATATTACACTCCTGCTGCTAAATGAATTATGCTAAATGAATTATGTCAAATGAACCGTGTTATAAGGAGACTGTTGAATTGTGACTTTTTGCACTTTATTTTTAAAAAAAGAAAAAACTCAAGCATGCTTTTATGAATTGATATGCGGAATTGATTATTCTCTTGTTTTATGTATGTATACATATGTGTCTTTTATGGCTATTCTGCCGAAATAAAGATTTTAAATAAAAAATAAATAAAGAAATAATCCTCTCTCTACAAGCCTCTGACTCATAGCCTCTCTCTCCAAGGTTTTTTATGCACCTTGAAAACCGAATAAAGATTTACTTACTTATGACTCCAAGCCTCTCTCTCCAAGCCCCTCTCTCCAAGCCCCTGTCTCCAAGCCTCTCTCTCCAAGCCTCTGATTCTAAGCCCCTGATTCCAAGACCCTATCTCCAAGCCTCTCTCTCCAAGCCTCTCTCTCCCAGCCTCGCTCTCCAAACCTCTGACTCCAAGCCTCTCTCTCCAAGTCTCTCTCTCCCAGCCTCGCTCTCCAAACCTTTGACTTATAGCCTCTCTCTCCTAGCCTCGCTCTCCAAACCTCTGACTCCAAGCCTCTCTCTCCAAGCCTCTCTCTCCCAGCCTCGCTCTCCAAACCTTTGACTAATAGCCTCTCTCTCCTAGCCTCTCTCTCCAAGCCCCTGACTCCAAGCCTCTCTCCAAACCTCTGACTTCAAGCCTCTCTCTCCAAACCTCTGACTCCAAGCCTCTCTCTCAAAGCCTCTGACTCCAAGCCTCTCTCTCAAAACCTCCGACTCCAAGCCTCTCTCTCAAAACCTCCGACTCCAAGCCTCTCTTTTCAAAACCTCTGACTCCAAGCCTCTCTCTCAAGCCTCTGACTCCAAGCCTCTGACTCCAAGCCTCTCTCTCCAAGCCTCTGACTCCAAGCCTCTCTCTCAAGCCTCTGACTCCAAGCCTCTGACTTCAAGCCTCTCTCTCCAAACCTCTGACTCCAAGCCTCTCTCTCCAAGCCTCTGACTCCAAGCCTCTCTCTCCAAGCCTCTGACTCAAAGCCTCTGACTCCAAGCCTCTGACTCCGAGCCTCTCTCTCCAAACGCTGACTCCAAACCTCTGATTCTAAACCTCTGACTCCAAGCCTCTGACTCCAAGCCTCTCTCTCCAAGCGTCTGACTCAAGCCTCTCTCTCCAAGCCCCCGACTCCAAGCCTCTCTCTCCAAGCCTCTGACTCCAAGCCTCTCTCTCCAAGCCCCCGACTCCAAGCCTCTGACTCCAAGCCTCTGACTCCAAGCCTCTCTCTCCAAGCCCCCGACTCCAAGCCTCTGACTCCAAGCCTCTGACTCCAAGCCTCTCTCTCCAAGCCCCCGACTCCAAGCCTCTCTCTCCAAGCCCCCGACTCCAAGCCTCTCTCTCCAAGCCCCCGACTCCAAGCCTCTCTCTCAAGCCTCTCTCTCAAGCCTCTGACTCCAAGCCTCTGACTCCAAGCCTCTCTCTCCAAGCCTCTGACTCCAAGCCTCTCTCTCCAAGCCTCTGACTCCAAGCCTCTCTCTCCAAGCCTCTCTCCAAGCCTCTGACTCCAAGCTTCTGAGTCCAATCTTCTGACTCCCAGCCTCATGCTCCAAGCTTTTCTCTGCAAGCCAGCATAACTTCCCACTGGACCCATCTCGTCCAATCCTTTCTGCTGTTCAGGGCCTTACTGCGGAACAAAAGTAACCCTGGCAAAAATACTCATCTCAGCTCTGCCCCTTCCTTTCCTCTTCCCACCTCTCTCTTTACACCCATCCCCTCTGTTGTGTTATGTTATGTTAAGGTGAGCTTATAGAGCGCTCTGTCACAGTGGGTTTCCTGGCGCTGATCTGGTGCTAAGGGAGGCAGGGGAGATTAGCCAGATCGCTTCCTCTCCAATCATTTCTTCTCTGCCTTCTCCCCCCTCCCTCTGTCTCTCTGTTTTGAAGCCTCTCTGTGTCTGCTGCAGGTAACCTCAGGAGCTGGGGAAAGTGACAGAGGCAGTAGGTGCAGCCCTGGGTTTTTAAAACCAGCTTCCAAAGGCTGTAGCCCACCAGGGAAATCCCCAAAGAAATAAAAGGCATGTCTGGCCTTCCTTCTGTCAACATCTGTCGGCATGCTGGAACTTTTGGTTTCATTTTACAAATTTCTTAAGGCACTACAGTGCCTTAAGAAATGCTGTAGGCTAAAAAAAAACAGGGGCTGTCCGGGAGTCAGCTTTATGATGAGGGTCCAGTTAACAGCACAAGCTGGCGAAGGAGAACCTAGGGGCACCCTTTGAACACAAGCACCCCAGGCCCAGTGCTTAAGTTTTACAGAAATAAGTGCCAGGACCCAAGTAATTTCACCGGAAGCCACTGCAGCTTGCACATCCTGCCAGTGCTGTCAAATGCTGTTTATATTTAAGTTTTAAAGGATCTGCTTATGTGTAACCCTGGGTGGAAAAGAAAGCTACGCTCGCGGAGTTTGCGCAACTACGCGCTATGCGAATCGCACGTAGTACAGTGTAAAAATGCGTAGCGTAGCAGGCAATTTTTCCTCGCTCGCGGTCCTCAAAGTCAAGTTGGCGACCGCGATTGAGCAAAATCAACATCCCTGCAAGACTTTTTGCTCGTTCACGTTCAGCAACATCAAGTTGCCGATCACGAGCGTGGAAAATAAACCGCCTGGCGAGATTCTCAACGTGGGAAGGTCAGGTTTCTCATTGCATGTGGTCGCGTATGTTGGCGTTGAGAAAGCTGCCGCTCGAGTATAAATCTAATTGAGCGGCAGAAAACGACTGCTTGCACTGGGCATGATGCCGTTCGCAATGATTGCACAGTGCAGACAAGCATCCGGCACTGTGCAATCATTGCGAACAGCATTTCCCTAACTCACTACGCAGTTTGCGTAGCTACGCGTAGCATGCGTAGTGCACTTCGTGTAGCTACATGAAGCGCGACTACGCGAACTGCGTCCAGGGTTACTATGTGCTCTTTTGAAAAATAGACAGCACCACCTTGTGGTTCACTGTCAGAAATAAGTGCAGTGTTATCAAATAAGTGTAGGTGCCGAGCACCGGCAAACACTGGCACAAATTGAACACTGCCCTGGCCTGACAGCACCTTGGGTTTATACAAATTTTAGCTGCAGAACAAGTGGCTTTGTGCATAGGTATGGTCTTGGAGACTGCCTTAGCAGTCTCTCCAGACTATTGTTTTTCAAAAATATTAACTCATAATATATATATTTAGAGAGGGCTTGTCAGTGGGTTTCATCCATTGGTCTATTAAAATGTCATTCACATTTTCCTTCTGCCCTTAGGGCAATGGGTCCGCCCACCATTAGACCAGGTGGCTGCATTTTATTTTTTATTTTCACTTTATGGCATTTTCTTGCAATGAAAAATAAAAAAAATAAAAATTAACCATTGCACCAGATTGGCTTTGTCAATGCTTGTTATTATTATGAATGTATTTTTAACCCTAACAGTATGTTACGATGTAGGATAGGACTAGATATATTTATTTTATTTGGTGTAATTGTGGCTCATTTAAAATATATATAAATGTATGAATACATTTTCATGTACTATCGAATTTCTTTTCAAATCATTAAAACATGTCATTAAAAATAAAAAAGATGTTTTTCAGATATTAAAAGTGACGCTCTTACTTCTACCTCAGAAGACAACAGTTTGAGCTCGGCCATGGTCAAGGAAGCACACATTTATTAAATCTATGGTCTCCCTGAGTGTTCAACATATTGGAAAAAAATTATGATTTAACAACAATTTGTAGCAATGTTTAAAAGCCAACTTGTTGGAGCAGAGGGTGACATTGTAGCCCAGATCTACATTAACTCTTGGCGCCATCAATATGAGCAAGGCCCAGAAAAACAGTTTTATACTCTCTAAAAGGCCGAACTGGCTTCTGGGCTTCTGAACCCGCTTGAACGGCTCAAGCCATTCCTTAGTGACGTGTACAGAGAGTCTCAAAAACTGCCTTCGTCATTTCTTGACCTACTCAGTCATACAACTTAATGCCTTTGTCGCCTGTTGACATACCCAGCTTTCCAACTCTATTCCTTTGTTGCATGCTGACATACCCAGGTTACCAACTCTATGCCTTTGTTGCATACTGACATACCCAGGTTACCAACTCTATGCCTTTGTTGCATACTGACATACCCAGGTTACCAACTCTATGCCTTTGTTGCGTGTTAACTTACCCAGTTTTCCAAATCCATGCTTTCTTCGCATGTTGATTTACCCAGTTTCCAACCTTATGCCTCTATTGCATGTTGACTTACCCAGTTTTCCAACTTTACGCCTTTTTTGCATGTTGATATACCCAGCTTTCCAACTCTATTCCTTTGTTGCATACTAACATACCCAGGTTACCAACTCTATGCCTTTGTGCATGTTGATATACCCAGCTTTCCAACTCTATTCCTTTGTTGCATACTAACATACCCAGGTTACCAACTCTATGCCTTTGTTGCATACTGACATACCCAGCTTTCCAACTCTATGCCTTTGTTGCATGCTGACATACCCAGCTTTCCAACTCTATTCCTTTGTTGCATGCTGACATACCCAGGTTACCAACTCTATGCCTTTGTTGCATACTAACATACCCAGCTTTCCAACTCTATTCCTTTGTTGCATGCTGACATACCCAGCTTTCCAACTCTATTCCTTTGTTGCATGCTGACATACCCAGGTTACCAACTCTATGCCTTTGTTGCATACTGACATACCCAGCTTTCCAACTCTATTCCTTTGTTGCATACTGACATACCCAGCTTTCCAACTCTATTCCTTTGTTGCATACTAACATACCCAGCTTTCCAACTCTATTCCTTTGTTGCATGCTGACATACCCAGCTTTCCAACTCTATTCCTTTGTTGCATGCTGACATACCCAGGTTACCAACTCTATGCCTTTGTTGCATACTGACATACCCAGCTTTCCAACTCTATTCCTTTGTTGCATACTGACATACCCAGCTTTCCAACTCTATTCCTTTGTTGCATGCTGACATACCCAGGTTACCAACTCTATGCCTTTGTTGCATACTGACATACCCAGGTTACCAACTCTATGCCTTTGTTGCGTGTTAACTTACCCAGTTTTCCAAATCCATGCTTTCTTCGCATGTTGATTTACCCAGTTTCCAACCTTATGCCTCTATTGCATGTTGACTTACCCAGTTTTCCAACTTTACGCCTTTTTTGCATGTTGATATACCCAGTTTTCCAACTCTATGCCTTTGTTGCATGTTGACATACCCAGCTTTCCAACTCTATTCCTTTGTTGCATACTGACATACCCAGGTTACCAACTCTATGCCTTTGTGCATGTTGACATACCCAGCTTTCCAACTTTACGCCTTTGTCGCACGCTGACATACCCAGTTTACCAACTCTATGCCTGTGTTGCATGTTGACATATCCAGTTTACTAACTCTATATCTTTGTAGAATATTGAGTTACCCAGTTTTCCAACTCTAGGCCTTTGTTGCATGTTAACTTACCCAGTTTTACAACTCTATGCCTTCTTCACATGTTGACTTACCTTGTTTTCCAACTCTATGCCTTCTTCGTGTGTTGATTTACCCAGTTTTCCAACTCTATGCCCTCGTCATGTGTTGAAATGCCCAAATACCATACTCTACACCTTTGTCACGTGTTGACTTACCCAAGTTCCCACTCTACTACCCAATTCAGTTTGTACCTGCTCACACGCTTCACTGCACTTGCTCCCTTCACTCCTTTGTGAATGATGTTCAGAGATACCTAAAGATCTCTTGCCCAGTGGGCCATGTCAGGCACCTTTCTTAAGACCTGATGGGTATTACGATGTAACCCTACAGGGGGAGCGTTTATCGTATGTGCATATGCTCCTTTCTTGATTTTGAATGTAATGCTTCACTCGTGTTAGATATCATTGCTTGCTCCTATCACTACTGAAATCACTATATCTCTCTGAAGCGCTCTGATACCCTAACGGGTCATGTTTGTGCTATAGAAAACACTAAATAAATAAGTCTTCAGGAGCAGATGGGAAAGCATTCCCCAAACACACCAAAAATAGAGGTTCTCTTCAAGACCAATGACGTGTACTCACTGTCTCCAACCCTCAGCACCGTGCGTGGCAGACGAGGGGTTTTACTTGAGCAGGAATCTCAGGATGTTCCCTCAGGAAAGTGTAGTTACACACCAGGTCTTCATTTGGTGTAGACCACAGAAGTGCCCTCGACTGCTTAGACGCTGCACTCCAAGCTAACACCCTTCGTGAGATCCATGGTTCATGCTCCACTCCAAGACACAGTGCCCTCTGCTGCTTCCTGGAACCATTGCAACACTGCAGGTGAGTGGTTTACCTGAACAGGGATCTCCATTTATTCACACAGGTAGGAGCAGAGATGCACAGAGCCTTCGTCCAGCGTAGTCCGTGGAGAAGAGACATCAGGTTCTTAACCCAGAGGGCCCGATTCACAAAACTAACTTAAGACAAAATCCTAAACTTACTACCATTTTGGTATTCACAGAAGGCACTTACTCATTTTGTATTCACAGAAGGCACTTACTCATTTCGGTATTCACAGAAGTCAGGAGTCCTCACTTTACTACTCCTAAACTGGGAAAAATCCTAACTTTAAGACTTTCGGTATTCACAGAAGGCATTTAGGAGTCCTAAAGTTAGGACTCCTAACTTCTGTGAATACCGAAATGAGTAAGTGCCGTCTGTGAATACCAAAATGTGTAAGTGCCTTCTGTGAATACCAAAATGGCAGTAAGTTTAGGAATTTTGCCTTAAGTTAGTTCTGTGAATCTTGCCCTGAGTTCCTCACTGACTCCGCGGTCTAGGGGAAGGAGTGAAAGGCCATTCGCTATGCAAACCCCAGAATTGGGAACTCTCTAGCTGTCCAGATCTGCCTCCCTCTCACCACCTCATCTCCTTAGAAAGGCCCTCAAATCCTGGCTCTTTACTATTATGTTTGGCTGAAAGTCACGTTAAAAACGCACACGTCTCCGCTGCTCCACGTGCACGTAGCAGCAACCATGTGTGGGTTACAAAAAGTAAGCATGGTGTAACACGAAGGGTGTCCAGGTGCACTTTCATAGAGTCAGGTAAGTCATGTGCACCCTACAGGGAACCTAAACAAACATATGAAGCCTGAAGCTTAGTGAGAACAGAAGAGGTGTGAGAAGGCTTTTAATGGTGACATCATCAGACATTAAATCATGTCTCACTGGATTGAAGTGTGCGATCCTCCCACGTGTGGACACTTACATATATACATTTACTATGTATAATTATCTGAAGGAAGACTTGTATGTACCCCCAGCTCATACTGCAGGTCGAGGGCTTCCATCCTGCTCCGAAGGCTGTCGTCTATTTACTATCCATCCATCCTTCCATCCATCCATCCTTCCATCCATCCATCTATCCAATTATATGTAACTAATTATTTATTTTTAACGGGGTAAATGAACTTTAATGTCCACTGCATTATGAAGCGTCTCTTTTTTTTGTGCCAATCAAGTTCCAGGGTTCAGGTAGATTACTGCATGGCATGGTGGCTGTTGCGCACACTGAAATACAAATAATTTATTTTATTTCGGAGTTTTAATGGGAGGGCAAGATTTCAATGGGGTTGTTGAATGGGTGGTTTGTCGCTTGTCTAAAGCTGAGGGGGACAAAGTTACATTTTCAGCTGCAAAGTTTTGCTAAGCTTTTTTATTTTAACGTTTTGTTGATTACGTTTTAGAGTAATAAACAAAAAACTCTCAGGTGCATTAACAGTAAGGAGTATCGCCTTCTCCATACTAACAATTATATTGGTTCTGATTTACTCTATATATAATAACTGAGACTGCAATGCAAATTCATAACATTTTCATTGATAATTAGAGCCGTTTACCAGGGCTGGATTGGGACAGGAAATAGGCCCGGGCACCAAAATAAAAGTGGCCCAAATTAGTGAATTAGATAGCTAAAAAAGTGGCTCATGTTTGCAAAGTGGAGCAGTGTTGAATTTGAAAGACACTCTGTATAAGTGTTTTGCAAGGTTTGGAAGCCTGAATGGATTTGCGCTTGCTGCAGGCAATGCTTGTTTTAATATCATGGAAACTAACTCAAAAAGTCGGCCTAGACAACCAAAAAAGTAGTTTGCAAACAGCTAAAAAAATGTAAAACACACCGTGCAGTGACGCCATCCCAATAGGCACTGATTAATTGTCCAATAGGCCAGTCGAAGTTTCTAGCAAGACTTGTTAATTATTCGCCTTCTCGTGGAGATCGATTACTGGGAAGAACCTTCAGTTTTACCAGCCCTGCTGATCAGTGTGCTAGACCTTCTGTCAGTTTCAATTGGATGTATGACGTTAAAACGCATACTTTTACCACGCATACCATTACAATGCAATATTTACAACGCAGGATCTTTTACAACGAATACCTTTACAACGCATGACATTACATCGCAGATACTATTACAACGCATGCCATTACAACGTAAGTATAGGTAAGTATATTATTTTTTTATATTATTTAAAAAAAAATGTAAGTAATATTTAATTAATTTTATTTATTAAATACATTTTTTATTTATGTTATTGTAATTTTAAAATGATATATATACTTTTTAAAATAAATATAAAAATTACTAAAATAAATTTATTTATTTTAATTTAAGTATTTTTATAAAACTGAACCCTTAAAATACCCCTGAACCCCATAACCCAAACCTAGTCCTGAACCCTTAAAATACCCCTGTACCCCAAAACCCAAACCTAGCCCTGAACCCTAAAAATACCCCTGTACCCCAAAACCCAAACCCAGCCCTGAACCCTAAAAATACCCCTGTACCCCAAAACCCAAACCCAGCCCTGAACCCTAAAAATACCCCTGTACCCCAAAACCCAAACCCAGCCCTGAAGCCTAAAAATACCCCTGTACCCCAAAACCCAAACCCAGCCCTGAACCCTAAAAATACCCCTGTACCCCAAAACCCAAACCAAGCCCTGAACCCTAAAAATACCCCTGTACCCCAAAACACAAACCCAGACATGAACCCAAAAAATACCCCTGTACCCCAAAACTCAAACCCAGCCCTGAACCCTAAAAATACCCCTGTACCCCAAAACCCAAACTATATATAAAATTACTTTAATTTATTTATTTATTTTAAATATTTTGGTAATAAAAAAAGGGTTAAATAAAAAGATATACGTACCTATACTTACGTTGTAATGGCATGCGTTGTAAAGGCATGTGTTGTAAAGGATCCTGCGTTGTAATGGTGTGCATTGTAACAGTATGCGTGGTAAAAGTTGCGTGGTAACGGTTGCATACCGTTTCAATTTCTTTCTCACAGTTTTCATGTGCGATTGTTCAAGCATTCCTTCCATCACTTTTTTTATATACTTTAGTGTGAAGCCCTAAGTGCAACGGGTGTACCAGGCAAGGGTCCCGTGCTCCCTGTGCCGCTGGAACCAAGCTGCACCCGACTGACGAGCCGCGATCAGGGCAAAACGAATTTTGGGTCTCTTGTGCCACGGCTCAGGTAGGACATGGCCTGGCAGTTTGTGCTAGATTGTTTCTATTGGAGCAGGGTCAAGACTGATTTGCATATGGCTGGGTTCAATCTGAGGTGGTACGGTGTGCAAAATAACAATGGAGTGGTACGCGGCCCGAATAATTACCTGTGGCTAATTCAAGCATTCCATTCATCACTTTTTTATATCCTTTATATATTTAACAGGCATGGGTTCCTGAATGTAGATATTTTACAGCTTTATCCCAGAATTTGGCTAGTTTATGCATCTGCACACCATGTGCAGGAAGTGAACTCCTCTAGCTTGGCACAAGCCCAAGCAGGCGTTCTGCTGGGTAAATCATTGCTAACATTTGAGGTGTAATATATCTCATGTGTAAATAATGAAACTGAACTAACTTGAAATGTGAATGAGGTGAAACCTATTTGATCTGCTCATACGGCTTCTTCCAGTCAGTCAGAGTCCGTTATTGGTTCAGAAAACTCACATGACTATTTCTCCTGCACTGAGTTTGTGCCCTCCCTATTGGGTATCAAGACAGAGGATAAGTTAGTAACCAGTCGCCTGCGAGTTGCCAAAGGGAGGATGTCTGTCAGTGTCTTTGTTTCTGAAGAGCTTCCATGAAAGAAGTCCAAATCTTGCAGATTTTACCATTTGCTGCCCGTGCAGGTAAGAGTGGTGAAGCTGGGGGGGGTTAGGGGGGGGAGTATTTTGGCGGACGAGGCGCGTGTCTGCAGGATGCTGTCCCTCCATAGAGGTGTGGCTCACTGGTTAGAGGTGGCAGACCCGGAAGCAGAGAACGGCCCGGGACCAGGGTTCAATTCCCGACACGGCAGGGTCATGGACCAGGGTCAGCGGACTCGATAATTCTCGCCTCGGTGCCTACTCTAACCAGGGATCACACTCGGCAACTCTGGGCATTAGCTTGCCTCATCTCCAAAACGGCCCCCCACATTCGCCGGGGATGCCTGGTTTCACCTTGGAGATACCCAGTAGGGACCATCTCACAGGGATAGCCAGGACGGGTTCCCGAGCGGTCTACAGCGCCACGACGCCTCAGGGCAGCAGTGCGCTTTACAAGACACATACATTTACGTAACAGTCCGGCAAATTGAATTGAGAAGGTCCTGAAAAAGGTGGTCAAGATAAGGCTTAGGACCTCAGACACCGCTGTCCTCTTCCGACCAGGATGTACATGTGGTTTAGGGCCGATGGTTAGTGTGTATGGTATGAGTGAGAATGAATGTGGATATAGTTGAGTGATTTGATTTGCTGGTAGGAATTCAGGGGTGCACTGCATATTTGTGTCTTGTATTGTTCAAAGTGATACGTTAACCGTTTACTGAAATGTACAAAAAGGAACAATGTGGAAAAAAAACTAATAATATATATGTCTTTTAGGAAAAGGACTTTTTATCCACTTTTTGCTATTATTGATGAAAACAAGTATAAAACATTTAACAAAACTAATAATAAATATATCTTTTTGGTATAATGTTGGTGTTGAGTAGATAATGTCTCACAAAAAAAAAAAAATAAGGATGTGCCCGTAGGAGCAGATTTAGCCCCAATGTTAAAGAAATAGAGGTCAAGTGGAAGGTTGTACAATAGCATTTTTTGCAGCCACCCTCTCTCCATCTAGTCATGGGCATGTCTTTAAAGGGCTTGAAGGACCAGAAAGGTATATTGGTCGGAGGGGGGGGGGGGGCCTAATGTACGAAGTTTCTTGCGTTTTATGGTGACCCCTTTTCCCGCTCTTACTCGCTAGTTTGTACAAGTCTGGTCAGTCTTCTGACACATTACTTCATTACTTCCCAGCATGAACTTTTCGGGTAGCTAATTTGACGGTACCATACCCCCCTCCCCCAGGAGGTTATTCCCCAGTTATCCCCATTGGCAAACCAGAGTATCACATGTTGCAACTGTAATGTAGCTTAATAAAGGCAAAGTTCGGGGAGCTCAGACAACATCTAAGCCATACGTTTTCCTAAGTTAAAAAAGTTGCCCTTTGGGAACTTTTAAAAGTTTTCTAATACTTTGCAAAACTCTGTCTGTAGACAGAACATCCAACACAGAAGTTTGTGATAAGGAACTTCCACACAAAATGTGTTTAGAAAGAGAATTCTCCCATAAAACATAGATGTTTGCCGTATTTTGATCACAAAACAGAATTTGCAGGATTTTTTTTCTTACACGTTTAAAACTTTTTCCCGTTTGCAATTTATCTGAAGTTTGCAAAATTTTGATTAGAAAAAAAACTTTGCAAAGTTTACAGAGGAAAAACTTTACAACTTCACAAACCCTAGCTTGAAATAACAAGCATTGGCATAGCCAATAGGTCTCGTCTTTGGGGACCGTATAAATGTTTAGCCATGCAACAGTTGATGTTGTTGCACCAAGGATATTGTGCTGCATAACTAAACACTTATAATGTCCCAAAAGCGAGACCTATTGGCTATGCTTCATGAGGGGAGCTAAAAGGAGGCCTGCTACAGCCTTCCTTGGGTTCCAGCACGGCCACCATTTTCTGCTCTGTGGAAGCGGGCAGAATAAATCTGCGCCTTTATCATGAGGCAGTACCAAAGGGGATGATGGACGGAGCGTTTGAGCAAATCAGACACTCACCCCCAGTCAATTGATCTGGGTTTAATCCATCACCATTCTTTAGCTCAATCCGCCACCCCAGTTCAGACATGGCCATTTGCAAAGCAGTCTGACCCTGTGCCTCATGGGAACAGTCCAGCCCGAACTGCCAAGCCATGTCTTCTCTGGACCGGAAACAAGCATCCTGGGACTGATTTCGGATTCATAATCCTCATCAGCCAGGCTATCTTGAATCCAGTGGCCAAGTGAGCAAGGGACCCTCGTCTGGGCATACCCTGCCAACTTAGGGCGAACAAAGCAATACCAAAGGGGATGATGGACGGAGAGTTTGAGCAAATCAAACACTCATCCCCAGTCAAATGAACTGGGTTTAATCCATCATCATTCTTTAGCTCACGTCACCACCACAGATCAGACCCAGCCATATGCAAATCAGTCTGACCATGTGCCTCATGGGAACAGTCCAGCCCGAACTGCCAAGCCATGTCTTCCCTGGACCAGAAACAAGCATCCTGGGACAGGTTTCGGGATCCCATGGGGCACAGGGTCAAGACTGATTTGCATATGGCTGGGTTCAAACTGGAATGGCAGGGTGAGCAAATAAACAATGGATTTAGGCCCAGATCTCTGTACTGGGGTGAATGTATGACATTATTCTGCATTCTGTCCATTAACTGTTGTTTTTGCATTTATCACGGGGCAGGGCATTTTAAAGCATTTGGTCCTGCCAAAGCTGCCCTATTTTATTGTATCCCTGTTTATTTGCCTCCTTCTGCCTAGCGGCATGAGCAGCTTTATATAAGTCACCTCATGTGATGCAAATGATGCTATTTTTTGGCTATTCCTAGTGGGTTTTTGGCAGCCAATGGGTTTTCGCACCTTGGGTCTCCCCATTTGGCCTCAGTGAAGGCACCCTTATTATGGCGGTAAATAGCGCATCCAGTAAATACCATTACCGTGGTAGGGTGCACCTTTACTTTTCCTTCCTAGTTCCCGACCCTAGAATGGGGCATGCTGCGGTAATTTCCACTTTTTCCCTGTTTCGAACTGCCAACTACTGCTATTTCTCTGCAGAAATTCCATTAGATGTTACCTGTGGAACATTGTGATTGTGAAACGCGGAGATATTAGAGATAAACTTTAATCCTGATTAGGCCCAAACTCTTGTTTGCATCAGAGTTGGGATTACAGCAGTTCGTGGGATGAGGGCCGAGTTACCATGCAACCCCCGCCTAGCCTACAAGGCCACGAAGGCAGAAAACAGCTCCGTTCAATTGTGCTATTGGGATAAACACTACACGTATTGAATGGTCTTTTTTGCCTCTTCCTTAAATGTAGGGTGCCCAGAATTTTAAAGCCAAAAATTGGGACGTTTCACAAAAATAGAAGAAGAACTACAATTTCACTTCAAGAGATGAGAGCGCTCCTCAGCAGAGAATTACAGAACAGGCAGTAAGAACATACATAAAATGCAATTTTTAAACCCAGCAGCTTTCCTGTTAATTACATTGCCTTCTTGAAACAACTGCTAACTATCCCTGCTTTGTAAAACATAAAAAACACCTCCCACCGTTTTCTGTTGACCCTCTTTAACACCTTCCGTGCTGATGATGAGCTCAGCTCGTCATGAGGCACCGCACACGCGGGGATAATTCCCCGCTGTGTTGAGCGTTCCATTAAACGGGCGCTGTCATGACGAGCTCAGCTCATCATAAGCACAGCGCCACCGTGCTGCGTGACGAGCTCAGCTCGTCATGAGCACTGTGGTGCTGTGTACACCCCCGCACCCCAGCACAGCGGGGGAATTACCCCCGCTGCGAAGGGTTTAAAACAGGGACATGAGCTATATTTCTTGAAATTTGCTGGGACAGCTGGTGAAAAACTGGGACCGTCCTGGCAAAACGGGGACGCCTGGTCACCTTACTTAAATGGGACAGTCTAGCCTCGACTGCAGAGTTGAAGGCTGGGTAGGGGCTGGTTGGCCGGTTTATGAGTGACGTCATTTTACGTCACCTCGTCTTGATATCGGGAAATACCAACTTTTTTAATGGGCACGTTGTGCACACCTTCTGCCAGGGCAGTAATCCTGGTGGTATATTAGTAAGCTAAAGAGACTTATTTTTGAGTTTTGTGACTCTCGTCGATTTTATAGCATAATAAATTTACACAATGATGCGTAAATGAGGCGCGCAACCGTGTCACCTAAAAAGAAATCCCTTGCACAAATTGTGTCTTCATCTCCCCTTCCTGCGATGCCAATGAGGCGCGCTGATTGGATCTAAAATGCTTGTTAGGTTCTCCTTCTGCCACTCATTGGTATATCGGTGCTGTGGGATGAGACTGTGCTGAGGTGCGATGACACTGTATGGTTAAAATCAGTGATCGCAAAACTTCGCGATGCAGAACTGTGTTTTACTTTTCAAGGTATTATTTACGATGGTGAATATTCTTAATTGAATTCAGCGTTACCTGTCTAGGACTATTTATTTTGATTTCGAAACGGATTAAACTTCCATTTGCCCGTAATCTGCCGTCCTTTCCTGCACACCTTCTACCCTCTAGAACAGAGGTGTAGCTAGAGCTTCTGGCGCCCGGGGCTATCCCTCAGATTGCCACCCATGGCCAGTAGCGGGACGGGCTGGGAAAAAAGGACCGTGAGCAGCGGGAGTGGATTGGCAAGGTTAAATTTACGACACCACTCTACTCCACTTCAGGTGAAAGCAAAGGGCGGAGCGGGGTTTTCTGTCTGCGTCACCCACTATTTTCACAGGGTGAACGCCGTCCACCCTGCCAAGAAGTTGGGCCACACAGAATTATGCTGAACTTGTCCAGGTGTCGTTTTCAAACTCCTGGAAAAGTTACACCGATTTTGAGATCCTCGACAGGCTTTTTGTGAGGCATAAAAGACCCTAGTGATTGAACACCGTTCTATCTACTCTTTCTCTCCTCTTTGTATCAAGGATACACTTTAATAATACAGCCCTATACTTTGCACGCTACAAATAAAAAATTGCTGACTGTCCTCAGGAATAAAATAGCTTCCTTTTGGGAGAGGGCCTTTTAATTTGCATTGGCTAGAGAAGGGCCTTCCCCTTTTGTGCATAAAAAACCTTAACCTTAAGACTCTTGTATGTAATCTGTATTTTGTCTTTTTGATCTATAATTCTCTATGATGTTCCTTGTTTTTATTACACTGTTGTTTCCAATTATGTTGTTCTATAGTGCCAAGAATCCAAAGTGTACATGCTTGTATTAATAAACCGTAGCATAACATCCAATGTGAACTGAGCTCTCGGAGCGCTGTTAGCTGCTATTTGCTCTCCCAATTCTCAGCTCACAGTTTTGAACTGAGCACAAAGAGAACTGTGAACAGTTCACAGCTCACTGAGGGCCCGATTCACAGAATGAACTTACTACTTTTGGCATTCACAGAATGAATTTACTACTTTTGGCATTCACAGAATGAACTTACTACTTTTGGTATTCACAGAATAAACTTACTCATTTCGGTATTCACAGAAGTTAGGACTACTAACTTTAGGACTCCTAAATGCCTTCTGTGAATACCGAAAGTTCTAAAATTATGATTTTTCTCAATTTAGTAGTAGTAAAGTTAGGACTACTAACTTTAGGACTCCTAAATGCCTTCTGTGAATACCGAAAGTCCTAAAATTACGATTTTTCTCAATTTAGTAGTAGTAAAGTTAGGACTACTAACTTTAGGATGCCTAAATGCCTTCTGTGAATACCGAAAGTCTTAAAATTAGGATTTTTCTAATTTAGTAGTAGTAAAGTTAGGAGTCCTAACTTTACTACTACTAAATTGAGAAAAATCCTAATTTTAAGACTTTCGGTATTCACAGAAGGCATTTAGGAGTCCTAAAGTTAGTAGCCCTAACTTCTGTGAATACCGGAATGAGTAAGTTAATTCTGTGAATTGGGCCCAGAGTGCTCAGTTCACAATTGCAATATGCGTGTTGAAAGAGCTATGGGCTGCTCTCTGCTTTCCCAGTGCTCAGACTGTGAACTGAGAAGTAGCTGAGCTGTGATCTTCCGCACTTCTCTGAGGCCTGGAGCATATGGTGGGCCACCAAGTGTTCCAGATACCCAATCCTCTTCATTTTCGGTGCCTCGCACCCCTGACTAAGAATGAGGAGAACATTCCTTATAACCTCCCATTTGGCAAAGTGGTGGAAGTTGAACAAACTGCCCCACATTCACTTTGACAATATGGGGTGGCTAGTACATACTCTTATACCTTTGCAAGGTGGGAGCCCCCTTAGCTATGCCACTGTGCTGCAATCCCTACTGTTTTTTTTAGTAGTTACTTACACTATTGGAACACGTTAAACTTCAAAATCACATTTGTTACACACATTTTTCACTCAGGTCGGCCAGGTTACCTAAAAGAAAAATGCGACGTACCTTTGAGGGACAGTGTAGATAGAGGCTGAACTTGGAAATCAACGCTGCAAAAAAACGAAAACCGCTAATCAGCTTTTCTCATTTTTCTCTCCTAAACTCTGGAACTAAAGCTAGGAAAAAGTAAGATAAATTCCTAACTTCTTAACGTTTGGCGACAAGCTCAAAACCGGCATGTTCAAAACTCATGGAGCTCTCAGTGTGGCACTATCCTCTTAGAAATGTTAATACTGGAAGTTTATTATGCTTTCCCTATAGGTCTAGCATATTGGCAAAATAAGTGCAATGCTTCTAATTCAGGAAATGGTTCCATAAAAAGATGAGAAACCAGATACCACAGATTGTTTTTCGCACTTCAATTCTAAGCTATGCAGTAGATTAACTTTGTCATGGACCGCCTCCAAGGTGGCGTTTTCTTCCTGCGGTGCCACTGCTTCCTCTGCAGTAAGCTGTATGCCTTCCACTGGAGCTTTAGCTTCGTTTGTGCTCCTCAAGAGATTTTGAAATCGCAGTTTTTGCTTTTGTTAGAAGGGGCGGTCCCAGAGGCCAGGCTATGTCCACCCGACTTCTCCGTGACCCACCTCTCCTGCCAATAATGCTGAGTCATAACGAGAGGTCCTCACCAGGGAAAACTTCGAGTATCGAATCGTACACACTGAGATCACACCACACTTACGAACGGACACCACCCCGTAGGTTTTCAGTAACAAGTTCTTTATGAACAGAAAAAGGATTCAGCACTCTTATTTACAAGCGATCGAAGGATCGTAAAGTCTCAGAGATTCGGGTAAAAAGGAAGTGGGACAGTCTTAGTCTTTCAGCCAGTACGAAACGTACCCTGCGCACAGCTCGCAATCCTCGAGCCGGGGGGATACGGGTGATGGTAGTCATACTGGATGTCCTACTCACTTCAGGTCGTTCAGTCATGTTGGTAGCGTCGATGGTCCAGCCAGACCAGAGTACTTCTCGAGCTGCGACGAAGTCAGCAGGGCTCGATCCGGAGGATAGTTCTTGAGGAGCCGCGACCACGTCAGCAGGGCTCCGGAGGTTCGACGAAGATCTTTAAGGTTCAAGATCGAGCCGCGATGAGGTCAGCAGGGCTCCGATGTTCCAGTTCCGTAGTTACGAGGATGACCCGCGACAGCGTCAGCAGGGCTCGAAGAGTTCTGAAGTTCAGTTTTCCCCAAGTGTCAGGCGCGATCAGATCAGCAGGGCTTTCTTTTCCAGGATACAACTGCCCGCTAGTTCTTGGGCGGGCCTTGATATAGTCCAGTGACCCTTTGATGTCCGGACCCTCGCAGGCGGAGGTCTTAGGCCTTGGGGGCTGGTCGTTTTTGAGGTCCCGTGGTTGGCCCTTTGATCTCTTTGAAGGTGCGTCCAGGAATTCCCAGTCGCTCAGCAGGGTCTGGAGCCAGCACTCGGGGAGGCCGGAGGTGCGATCGAAACAGGCTCCCAAGGGATGGCCAGAGGTGTGACAGAAACCAGTCTTTCAGGGGAGGCCGGAGGTGCAATCAAAACTCCCTGTCTTATCTCACTCGGGGAGCCCTCAGCCCCCCAGCGGGGGCTGGCGTGTCTGGAGCCTACGGTTCGCTGGGTCTGGGGTCATGCTAGGCCCAGGGAGTCAGGGATCTCGGGAAGGGAAAATGGCTGCCGGTGGGCCTGTGGTTCTTTGCAGGTTCTGGTCGCGCAGGGCCGGGGAGGAGTACGGGGGCATGCCGGGGCTGGTCGTCGGGGTCTGGGCGGACATGGACAGGATGACCAGGGGTTTTTGGATGCAGGGCCAGGCTAACGGGGTGCTGAGGGACGGGGGGAACCACGCCACGAGTCCAGGTCCAACAGCTTTGTTTTCAAGGTGAGCAGCACAAGCGGTCCATGGAAGTGGGGCCCGGGCCAGGGGCAGCAGCCTGAGGCAGACGGTTCTACACAGTGCGGACATGCTGGTGTCAGTTCTGGAGCAGCTCCTGCAAAATGTCACAATCAAGGCCAGCTGCCATTGAGCTTCTGACAGCTTAAATGATGGATTCTCATTCCCTCATGTAGAAGTGTCTTAACGTGCTGTCAAGGATAACTTCAGGCATGACTCCCAGTGCATTGCCCAGCACGAGACTCCTCCACTTAAAGAAAGCGCGCCTGGTGAGGTGCGCAATACTGTGTATCCATGCTGCAGCCCGGGGCTGGCCAAAAATGAACCCCAGGGCCGTCATTGGTAGCGCTTTACGCTCGCTACAAAGATTGACGGCCCTTGGACCCACATACACAGTACGCCGTGCAATGCAGCGCCCCACCACCACTATGTTAGGTGGTGCAGCATTTGCTTGCAAGCAGGCGCACTTGCACTTTACAGCAATACGTGTGATGTACTGTACTGGCTGCTCGGTGGGCCACCAGTGCCGCCCAGCTACAGCTGGCCCCCCCAAAATAGTGCTGCCTGGGGTGGACTGCCCTCACCGCCCCCATAGCTACGCCACTGCTCTAGAACGCTTCGAAGCAGCTTCCCATCTCCATTGGCGCTATATAGAATGTATTGCTCCTGCGTGTGTCAAACGTGCTAGGTGCACATTTTGATCTCTGAATGCCCCTTTAAGTGTGCTCCCAGAAGGAAGGCACCTGGATGACTAAAGTGTTATTAAAAGTCTCAGGAACCTAGCCTTATTTTGTCACGTAGACTTTACGCAATGTATGTTTTTCTTGGTATAATTTCCCATCAGTCAGAGACTACCAGGGGGCGCCTTTATCAAAGGGATCAACATTAAAGGGAGTGTGGAGGCTGAGCCGTCGTCTGTCTCTTATGTGTGAGCCTGCCAGAACAGGGCGGTAGCAGAGCAGAAGCAGGAAGGGTCGCCTGCCCTGCCGCCTGGACCTGGCTGCTAAGGGGTCTGTACCTGGTGCTTTGGCTGCCACCTTCTGCGGGCGCATGAGCCACAGAACAGCCACCGGCTCGGGAGTCCTAGCCACCCCCTTGCTGGTGTCACTTAGTTAATATCAGCAGGGTGCGCAGAATCCTTTCCAGAGTCCCAGAACAGCAACAAATGCCCCAAAGACCCATGCAACCTCGGCTGCGCGCAAATAAAAGGGATACCGAGTGACAGCCCCCCGTCAATCTATACGCCAAAACTTGGAAAAAATGTCCTTAAAATAGAAACAAAGAGAGAGAAAATATATTTCGCTCTAATCCTTTTGATGACACGACGTGCATATCGTCTTCGCAAATGCATTCTGCAAGTACCCATTCAGCGCTTGCTATAGGCACATGAGAAAACAAGGAAGAGGCAAAGAGGATCGGGTTGCAGACCCGAAGATCAAAAGATAGCAATAAAAGTGGAGCCTTCGAGTGACGTGGAGCTAACGACTCACATAGCTTTTCTCTTGTGGGAGCGAGCAGGGACGACATCTGTTTCGCAATAATTGCAAACAGATGGCAACGCTGCTCGCTGCCGCAAGGGAAAAACCAAATGTGCATGAGTGTCCATAGAGAGCAGTGCAAAACATGCACAAGTTTTAACAAAAGTGCTGAGCGATGCCAAGAGGTCTCTCTAAGGAGCACTTGCACGCTGCGTAGGCGAGACCTAAAAAATAACTTCTGTGTCATGTTCGAGTTTCAGCATCAGCGTTGTCAGTACGAGTCTTCTAGTCGCTGGCATGAGTGTTGTCAAAAAAGACACTGAGTTACCTTTGATGTCTCGAGTTCATCCTGACATGGTGGGTGTCTGCTTGAAGGATGTATATCATTTTGAAGTGGTTGTTTGTGTGAGTCACTTGGTAGGTGTGGGTTGGTTCTGGGTCTGAATTTTTATACTTCTTGTCAATTCTGCTTATTCGGTGAAGAACAGTTAGATCTTTGCACGCATTTGTATAACACATGGGAAGTTTTTTTCTTGCCTACTGGGGTTTTTATAGTGGTCTATATTTTTACATATATTTTAGTTTTCGTGAAGTGAGAGTGCACAACTTGTACTTCGTGCTATTAGATGTTGTATATTATTTTGCCTCGTAGGAATTAGTTCCACATTCAAAAATGAGGCACTATTTTACACCTGAAATGCATACTCAATCTTCACACTCAGGGGGAGTATTACAAAAAAGTCACGCAAAGCAACGCAGCCTCCCCTGAGGCTGTGCTGCGTTGTGCAACAGGGAGGGAGCAGGAAAGCTCAATATTTACATTGATATGACTCTCTCCTCCCCTTTCCCTTGTGCCGGCGTGATTTCAGCTGTCCTGCACCACGCACAATCCTTAGCCCCATAGCACTATGGTGTGTGCATTAGTCTAGCATTGGTTTTTTGCAGGAAGGGTACCCTTCCTGTACAAAATATGATGCCCAGACATGTTGCAAAGTTTTTCCCGTGCAAAGACAGACAAGCACAGAGAAATGAAAGCACTTTTCCTTCCTTGCGCCTACTTGAAAAGGGCGCAATTATCTCACGCTAAACCCAACTTACTTTATTTAGTAAATTGGGTTTAGTGTGAGAAACCTTGGGTGGCTGGCTGCATGAGGACGCTCATGCTCTACCCTTCATACGCCCTATTCGCATTACTTTTTTGTGAATCCAGCACTAAACAAGTTTAGAGCTGGAAAGTAACTAGGGGAAAAAAGATTTTGTGCCGATTGCGTCACTTTTGTGGCGCAAACCTGGCGCAAAATCTCAGTAAATCCCCCCCTTAATGTCAAATCCAATTGTTCATTGCATACAATGTTGATGCTGGTACAGAAAAAACTATCTTTTTTTTTCACAGCAAGGTCACATTCGTTCACTTTACCTCAATACAAATGACTTTCTTCGATGCCAAAGCACCCATTAGAGGAACGACCCTTCAGAATCCCTAGCAACCACCTTGAGCCACTGGTCTGCTGATAAAGACTGAGGACGCCCGCAGGCACCAGTGCTGCTGCTGTGAGGCCGCAGTGAAAATACAAATCTAGCAAGCCCAGCAGCTTTGAGGGAGAGCCTTCCTTTTTTAACGAAAATGTAGAACAAGAACTATCAGGAATATGCATCAAACCAAAAAACGGTCGCAAACGGGCAGATTCTCAGAATCCGCCCCTTTGCCACCAGTATTTTTACATTTGGGATGCATCATCCAAAATGCAAATATCGCAATTTTAGTAATCTCTAAATTGCGATTCCTTAAATGCAATGCATGAAAGTAAAAAAATTAGCGATTTCGCTAATAGGAGTAGCAAATTACCATGAAGTTGAACTTCATGGTAATTTGCAAAAACTTCGAAAAATGCACTTTTGTGCATTTCTCAAAGTATCATGTTGCGCACACACATGCCCTTAGGGCATGTGTGTGAGACACATATGTGCAGAGATCAATTTCAGGGGTGCAACAGGGTGTCATTTTGACACCCTTGCACCCTTGAAATTGCACGAGCAATTTGCGAGTACCTACTGGTGCTTTCAAATTGCTCATGCAATCTCCAATTCATTCCTACGGCCATAGGAATAAATGGGACAGCATTTCTTAATTGCGACTAGCAGTTTTTGAGTAGCAATTAAGGAATGTTTAGGAATCGCTATTTTTTAGCGATTCCTACATGCATAGGCCTTTTGCGAGTCCTAAATAGCGATTCCTTAAAAATCGCTATTTAGGAATCGCAAAAGCCTACGTTGATGCATGTGCCAGTAACTGCTTTGTCACTTCTTCTTCATTCCCCTCCCTTTTTTTTACACATTGAAGCTGCCAAAGTTAAAAAAAAAAACTTGTGAAGTTTCTCGATGTTCTTTGGAACTTTACAGGCCAATAGTTGTCTGGAAATGTTCCTTGTTTTCATCATTTCTCTTCACCATGGTTTCTCTTGTCATTCTTCATATTGTGTAGGTAGTGTTACATCTTACTTAGACATTCTTTTGCTTGTTTGAATAATAGCAAATTGCGAAAGAGGTGCTAATGTGTGTTTCTCACTAGAATGTGCTGGTTTAGATAAAAAATACCTTAGAAGTGCACTAATTGTCAAATAAAAGAATCTGGTGCAAACTTGTACTACACCTGCTGGAGAAAAACTGGTACTCTGCACCTCTGTGAAATGAATTTCCGTCTCACCTGCAGCGTACCCCTAATGATATACCAGTAATGGAGCATCTTCTAGTTTACTTATCACCTGCTGGTGTAAAATTGTTAGTCTGCTGCTCTGTTGAATGAATTTACCTACTGTATGTGTTAGTTTGGGAGCAGCTGTTGCCCCAGAGGCCACCTGTCTGCTGTTGTTGCACCTTCTCCCAACGGGAATCAGCAAGCTTGGATCTTTCCTGATAGGAGATAGACAGTGAGAGCAGTGGTGTTAGCACTTTGCTCTCTTGTAGTCAGTGCTGGAAATAGAAAAAATACTCTAGGATCCAATAAGTTAGGGTCAAGATACGGCAGTAGAAAGGGGTTGTGCCACAAGGGGGAAATTATGATAAGCGGAGTTTGACAGTCAATTTATACCTTTAAAAAAAATAACTAAAAAAAACCTATGCTGTGAAAAAATTGGCAACAAGGAAAAAAGTGTTGCTAAATCTGTTCCTACTGATTTAACGGTTCACAAAGAGGCTGCCTTGTAAAATATTTTTTGAGAGAAAGGCACCTGCTGCAGAGATCTTTCTGTGCCAAACAATAAACAGAGGATAATAGTAACAGTAAGATAGCTCTGGTGGTTAGTGCACTTGCTGGAGAGATCTGTGTTTTGTCTAGTCAAGTAGCATAGAGGGTTAGTTTACCCGCTGCAAAGCACAGACCACAGCTTTTCATTTCATTTAAATAGCTCACACAGATCCTTTTGTTATTTGCAGTTAGTTCATAAGTTCGAATCCTTCTAATATAGCACAGTGAGCTATGAACCTCCATTAATGAGCTTCATACAAACTGCAAGGCACAAGTTTAGAAACGTTTTTTTTTTCTCAATCCTTTGCTATTTTGACATTGAAGAAAAGGTAATAGTAAAGACTTATAAGAACAGACAACCCCAAGTTTTGTGTTTTGTGTTATGTTTTAAATCCTCATTTAGGGCTGATTTAGATCTTGGCGGACAGGTTACTCTGTCACAGTGGTGACGGGTATACCGTCCACTGAAACATAAATACCATAGGATATAATAGAATTCGGCCCTCAGAGTTTCTCCAGGCCAAGCAAGTTTAATTTATAATCCAGTGTGGGTGACATGTCACTCCAAGACTGTGGATTCTATTAGTCTTATGTAACATTCGCTGTACTTTGATGTACATGTTTGCATAGTTAATTTTCTCTGTATAATATATGTGCATGATGTAAAGCGTTCTGACACCCTACAGTGGGACGAGTAGCACTATAAAATAAATTACATTAAAAAGTGAATTACTAAGTGCCATGTAAACCAATATTAGTGTAATTTCTCATACAAACAGCTACGTCGGAAATTGTTACAGTGCATGCATAACTCTTATATACAGATGTTGAATAAAGTTAAAAACTTGTCTCTAATAATAGTGGGGCATATTACCAAGGCCATTATCGCCTCTTTAGCGGAACTTTTTCCCGCGAAAGCGGCGATAATTTGATCGCCCAATTACCAAGTTGTCGCTAACACCAGTTAGTGACAGCTAGTAGGAGATAGCGATCATCTTGGGGCCCGATTTACATGTCAGCGATAATTATCGCTAAAGACATGCAAAGTGGGCGTGCCAAGATGTTAGCGACTGGAAACAGTCGCTAATATCGCTATCTCCTATTACCAACAATGGCTTAGTTTTGGAAATATTTGCGCTAAGCGCGAATATCTCCAAAAGCTAACTCCTGCCCTGAGCAGTTCTTAGCCATGTTATCCAATGAGAGGTGGATAACAAGGCTAAGAGCATTGTCACGGTAATGCATGAATATTGCTGTGTTGACAGCGATATTCACGCATTTCACCCGTTTTTATCGCTTCTGAGATAAACTTTGATAATAGCAAGGTATCTCAGCGATAAAAACAGGTGAAGGGCGGCGATAGGAATATTCCCGCTAAGCCAACATAGCGATAATTAGCGCTAGTTGTTGGTAATATGCTCCAGTGTTTTTAAAAACTTGTGAAGAGGTGACAAGTTCAGTGCCTTTGTTTCCACCCATTGCATTGGCAGCTAGGTGTTAGGATTCAAGTTGCAAAAGTGGGGCTGGTGGCCCCTTAAGTGAGTCTTTTATGTTGGACCCACCGGGAAATAAAAATAACATTGCAGACATTGCGGAATGTGTCCTGATGGTAAATTACTTTCGGGTAAACTCAGCATATTTTACTGGCGCCGGCCCAGCTCCCAGATTGGGTTCAACATTAGCTGTATCACGTGCAAGACCCGGGTGAATCGCCCCCCATTTCTTACACTGACTGTCTCTGGGGAATCCTTCGTTTTACTGATGGTGTGAGCAGGTAAACTCAATCATCAAAGGCATCACATTTGCTTTACTTAATTTGTCCAGGAGATGGCAGCAAAGCCATTCAATTGGGCAAAGTCGGAAATCCCGGTTCTTCGAGAGCTTCCACTGCACCCGCTTCCATCGGGTGATGTTTCCCAGGCTGGACAGTCTTAAACTGCAAGAAACACTCAACAAGAACATCTACATAGCACGCACTGCACACGGAATTATTTCTTGGCGCTCAGCTGTGCGTGTGCCCGACGGTTGCGCCCCACCCAATTCTTCCGCGTTTTCAACATCTTTTTAAGGATTGAAATGTTGTTTACAGAATAGTCAGTGTTAAACTATTAAAACGGGTTAGGCAAGGCTACTGGAATTATGTGTGCGGGGAGGGTCAAATTATACGGCAGGGACGAGTAAATGATGCGGCAACAAAAGGCAAATTATGTGGTCATGCGGCCCATCGTATGCTGATATTTCTTCGCAATTTTGTCATTTTTATACTTGTTAAAAATGCCTGAGCATTGGTTTCACCTCATTAGGAGCAGTTTAACACCCACATATAGCAATAAGCAACATAAAGGTGGCCAGCTGAGCCAACCTTTAGAAAGGGCCTTCCACTGTGAAGCAACACATTGCTGTGTTTTTAGAAACTTTTGAACCGTTTGGGCAAGAAACTATTTTTTTTGTTAAAATCTGCATCTTATGCAGCAGCAAATGGATTATTTGGCAAATGCTGCAAATATATATTTATGAGAAAAATGTAGCGCCCACACAATCGTATAATTTCAGGGGCCCAGGGTCTAGGTTCATGGTTTTGCGGCGAATATTTTCACTGTCCACTCCACTTGCACGTTTTCTTTTGTCTGGTATATTTTTTTCACTAAAAAAAGAAATGCTGTCGTCTGCAGAGTGTATAACCCCACCATTCTTAGAGTACCACTAGTATCTATTTGAGGCCTGGGCGAAGTTCTACTCTGCGGAACTCCGTGAAGTGCCGCAAAAACTCAGCCGCGCCCTGTGGAGTTCAGCCAGCTGGGAGTTTGTCTGCGCTGTATAATCAACGTGAACGGCACTCCGCATCGCGCCGGAGGGCGCTGCTCACCGTCAGAAGCTTGAGTAAACATTCTACTCTTGCACCAGTTTCCTCAGCGCTAGCTGCACATTCTCAACGCGAGAGGAGGTCTAGAGCATAATTTTTTCTTGTGAGCTCTCATCAACTTAACGTTGGCGAGCCGTGTGTGATAAAAAACTCTGCTCCGCGTCACTTCGCAGCATTTTGTGGAACTCCATGCAGAGCGTGGAGTGGACTAAACTCCGCAAATACGCCGGCAGAGCGGAGTTCTTCACCCACCCCTAATATATTTGTTGATCTCTGAAGGTAGTGTTAGCATTGGTGAATATTAAAATGTCACACAACTTCTCCTTCTTGTGAGTTTTGATAGTCACGTTTTATATCTTAACACCTTGCATGCTTATGACGATCTCAGCTCGTCATGAGGCGCGATGCTCCTGTGCTCATGACGATCTGAGCTCGTCATGAGCCGTGGAACGCTCGCACGCGGGGATAATTTCCCTGCTGTGCTGAACGTTCCACGAAAACAGGTGTGGCCGTGACAAGCTCAGCTCGTCATGAGCACAGGAGCACTGTACCTCATGACGAGCTGAGCTCATCATGTGCATGGGGGCGCTGTGCGCGCCCCCGCCACCTAGCACAGCGGGGGAACTACCCCTGCAGTGAAGGGGTTAAGGCTGTGTGCAGCGGCGCAGCAAGGTCTTCATAGGCCCTGGTGCAAGTAAGGAAAACCTCCCTCCCCCCCCCACATGGCTATTAGATGGGTAGTAAAATGCAGTTATAATTTGGGTTCAGTTGTCCTCGGTGTCACTGCACCTGCTAGACAATTGGTAGGTTCACCCCTGTTAAACTCTATGGAAAATTGAACACTTATATTAGCAAACGTCACTTTGTAGGTCTAACATCTACATGTACAAGCGGCTTCTCTTGGCCTCAATGTTTTGATAATGTATCATTTTTCAGCATGTAGTAAAAGATGTTTCCGGAACTCATTGTGTGGGGTATATGTTTGTAATTAGATTTTGCTATGATAATTGCAGTCAACAGTCATTCACATGAGCTGTCAGTTTCTTTCCTTGGTGCCTCCAAGCTTGTACTGTCTGGAGCTGGGCTACTTTCTAATCTGATGACTGATGCTTCGTTCGTCCAATCACAAAGCAGCTTAGCTCCCTACAAGCAGCAGTCGGCTAGTTCACCTCGTAACACTCATTTCAGGAAAAGTAAATCCAGATCCAGACCCAAGACAGTTACTACCCAAAAAATAAATATTGAGCTGTGGTTTTAATAAACTGAAGCCCTTGGGGCCCCCTCTCACCTCTTGGCCCTAGTTCCACTGGGCCTGTGATAGGCATGCCTCTGGTACACATGCACAGTATTGTCTTTTCTTGTGACACTTTCAATATTTCTACAACTCTCTATTCCTCCTTTATCCCTTTCCAATACAATTACAACATATTTGACCCCAGATCGTTGTGCATAGTAGAGAGGCCAAGAATTGGATGGGTATGTTTTGAACACCCTAAGACACATTGACAGGTACTGTGAGAAACTCGCACTGCTTTCAGCCTCAACTTCAATGCTCTCGGTGCTGCCCCGGCAAGAAAACCCATCTACAAACGTAATCCGCCCAAGCACCTAGAACTACTCCATTATCAGTAGGCACTATACAAGAGCCATTGAGGAATGGAAAACGAAACTGCAGAAAACAGCGTCTAGAAAAGGCAAAAAATATTGGGGAATGCAAGATGAAGGGAAACATTTGAAATGTAAACACAGATTGCATCACTGGCAACGGTTGCCTCCTTAAGGGCTTTTACCCTCATTTTCAGGAAATTGGGGTTTTCATCTGTAAAGTTAAGGACATAAACATTTGGCCCTTTTCAAAGTCAGTTTTTTACTACTGCCAGTGGTGAACACTGGCAGGACTATTATCATTTAAAGCTCCGCCCCTGCCACTCACTTCGGCACATGGGTGCCCCCTTTGCCAGCCGCCAACAATATTTGCAGCCTTAAAAACCATCAGCCACTGCTCCCCCTCACCGCCTGGGCACTGAGCTTTCACCCTCGCTAGAGATTAACTGATTTTAGGTCGAGCATACCAGACAGTGCCAATGAAAAACATATTGTGGTCTTACCAAGAATTCAGAGGAGCTTGCAGCCCGCCCATCACTTGCCATTGGCTGACGACATTGTCACTCTCAGTTGTCTGTTTCTTATTTATTGACTTACCTTGTCCATATTTTGTCTCTCTTTCCAGGAGCATTGCCAATTTACTTGTGTCCTTCAAGGAGCATTTCCAATTTACTTGTGTCCTTCCACTGCTAAGTTTTAGGGATCTACTTTTTTCTTTTGTCTTTGGCACTTTACGAGAGTGCATGTGTTTTCCAGCTGTCTCCCTAGTGCACTTCTCTTACCCCCCTCACTTCTGTGTTAGTCTCCGCCGCTGTGAGTTTCTCCACATACCCCAACGTGATACACACGCCCTTGTGTTGCCTTCTCTCCTGTGTGTCCCTCCTCCAGCTCCATGTTGTTTTCTCCAGCCTGCCTATTTGCTTTTACTCCACCCTATGTCCCACGTAGCTGTGTCTTGGCCATTTGCTTTTCTCTTTTCTCTTCCCACACCCTCTATGCTGCTTCCCCCACCACATCCCCCATGTTTCTTAGCCCACTCACATCTCCCCTATCTCCCCTTGTTGCTTCAAACCCCTATCCAGGTCCCCATGTTTCTTCCAGCTACCTCCTGGTTGATTTCCCCACCTGCACCCTCTGTTTTGCTCCTGCCCTCATGTTTCTGCCGTCCCCACCCTCTGTGTTGCTTCCCTCACACCCCCAAATAAAAAAAAGTTTGCAATTGCTTTTATTTACTGATCCAACTTGGACTAATGAATAAAAAATATGTGCTTGCCTCATTTTGTAGGCCTGCACATGTGGGGTGCTCACACCTACAACATGATGTGGGTGACCACGTCATAGGCTTTAAAAAAAATATATTATTTAGTCACGCTGCACAGGCGACGCAAGACCTATTGGCTTTGCCAATGATTGTTAAATTGGATGGCTGATTGTTTTATAAGTAACTTGGCTCATGAAAGGAAGGAGTACACCCCTGCATGGAATATGGAGTGTCTGCATTCCACACCCTACTGGGCCGTATGTATGCCCGGGGCCTGCCTGCTGGTTTTCTTTCTGTTCATACCTACCCTTCTTAAGGGCACACAGAACCACGACACAGTCTGACATTTGCACATACAAAGTTGAAGCTTTAAGCATTTAAAAAAACGCTGCAGCTGGTGCAGGACACAATGGCCCCCTCACTCCTATGGGTCCATGTGCCAATGCACCCACTGCACTACTGGTGACTGAGGGCCCGATTCACAGAACTAACTTAAAACAAAATCCTAAACTTACTACCATTCTGGTATTCACAGAAGGCACTTACTCATTTTGGAATTCACAGAAGGCACTTTACTCATTTCGGTATTCACAGAAGTTAGGAGTCCTAACTTTAGGACTCCTAAATGCCTTCTGTGAATACCGAAAATGAGTAGGTCCCTTCTGTGAATACCAGAATGGTAGTAAGTTTAGGATTTTGTCTTAAGTTAGTTCTGTGAATCGGGCCCTGAGTCCATGAGAGACAGTGCTGCCTACTCGTTCGTACGGAAGTATCACACTGTTGTAATCTGAGAAGCATACGGTAGGGAGAGCTCCAGGCAGTGCACACAGGGCTGAGGTTAGAGTGAAATTCTAGGAAACAGCGATTCTTTCAAGCCTCGCTGTGCCTCTGAGCCCTCTGTTAACATGAAACAAATGTGCACGTCACAGGAACACTGAAGAAGGCGCTGACCAGACATACTGACAAAATGTAAATACACCCACAGGCTTGACACACTGGACAGCGAGGCAAAATGATGTGTGGCTTTTTGGTGTGTTTTAGTTTATTGTGACAGCTTAAACTGTAAATAAACATGTTTGGAAACTTAACACAGCATGTCAATCTTTGTCTCGAGACGGGCCCACATGACCCCCCCCCCCCACACCTCAGAGCAGTACAATGGCTCGCTCAAAACAAACGGTTCAATTTCAAACTTCTCACCCACACCTACAAAGCCCTCCACAACTCGGGCCCGCCTACCTCAACAACAGAGTTAACTTCCAGCAACCCACCAGACAACCACGCTCCGCGTCCCTCCGCCTGCCCCCCAATCAAAAACAGCAGGAGCAGCGGACGCGTTTTCTCCCACGTGGCCCACAAACAATGGAACAAACCCCCTCTTCAGCTGCGAATTTCATTGTGCACGCTATTTGGCGTTGCAGCGTGCGCAATGTAATTCTTTTTATTTATTTAATTATGTACTTACCTCGGTTCGGCCGTATGCAGTAGTTCACTACTGTCCCCCGACCCGAGCACTCCCTCCAGGAGCCGCTACTGCTCAATGCCTCAGGCCGCCTGATTTCTTTAAGAAAGGAAGGCTTGCTTGGCTTTGGTGCACCAGAGCAAAATATCAATGGGTCTCTTTTCAGTAAGAGCCTGAAGAGATTTTGTAACTTTAGCATAGCCCTAAGTCATCGAACGGATGAGTCTAACCTGCCATTCATAGAATGAAACGCGTATTGGACACGGTAAAAGGGCACGGCAACTTACGAACGCCTGAATGTGGTCAGCAGGCAGATGTCTTTCTCCTGCCGAAAATTCACCCCCAAATTTTAATCAAGGGGTAATTAAAACTGTAATTTCTCTCTTGAGGGCTTGTGCCCATGCTTAGAGGCTGCCCATAGCATTGCAAACTGAGAAGGGACAGAGCCACATCAAAAAGCAGAGTCTAAATATTTCATAAGAGCTTTTGTGGGAGCCGAGTACCCACCGAATATACATTAGAGTTCAGTTTAGAAGATCGCTCCCTAACAAGTTGGCCAAATATGGAGGGCTTAGTAGGAAAGCATGCGATCTGAGATTGAACCCAAGAAGATAGACGCGGGGCAGGTAATAGGGTGAGAGACAGGTGTATTTGTAATGCTGACTGCACCAAACATTTTGCTGGAGGGAGAAACTCATGGAAAGTCAGAAGATTTGAAGGCAGATAGAGTGTGTGGAACCATGGGTTCCTCTCTGTTTGTCCTTAAATTGTGGCTTTTGGTTTGGGAGAGGATGTGGATTGTTTATGCAGTTTGTGGGTTCACTGAGGTTGGTTTCAGAATCTCATTGCCAGTGTCCTAACTGCCCTCAGTTGAGGCAGGAGGTGTTACTAAGCAGAGCAAGCTCTCCCAGACACCTCTCTTAGCTCCTCTTAGATCTATGTTAAGTTCTTGGTCCACACAGATCACAGCATCCAGTGTAGGTTGTCCAGATCTTTTCAGCAAACCCCACTATAACAGCAAAAGGACTCCACTGCTGGGCCCCCTTCAGCAGCGGACACTTGGGAGCTTCCGGCTAGCAATCCTCAGTAGACGGCAGCGATGTGTGCCCATTCTCTAGCACCTTAAAGGCTAAATGACAACACATCCTCCTATTCACCAACAACAAAACATCAGCAATGGTAACCGGCGAAAATGCAATACCATAAAAAATAAATAAAACATAATATTCAGCTGGGCCCAAAAAGAACCATTTCTGTCCCACATTCTACAGAATTCAGACCTTAACAACTGACTCCGACAAATGGGTTTTGGAACTTATCCATTCACCCGAAAAGT